>NW_003852416.1:13708369-13755855 GCF_000181295.1 Otolemur garnettii
GCGGCCGCCACCTGCCCGGCGCCGCCTCCCGCCCCGCCGCGGCCCAAGTTGGATGGAGTTGGGGTCTTGAGCGCCTGCCCCCGCAGCCCGCCAGCGGAGAGCCCCACGCTGCCGCCTTCGCTCTGGGACACCCTCTCTGCCCGTCTCCGCTCCCGCCATGGGAAAAGTTGGCGCCGGCAGCGGCTTTCTGGCCGGGATGAGCGCGCTCCTCGCCGGCGCGGGGCTCTTGGTCCTCTGCGCCCCCGGCGCCTGCGGCGGCAGCTCTTGCTGCCCCCCGCGACACTCCACCTCGACCTCACGCTGGGCACCGGCCCCGGGGGGCTTTTCTCGCCAGGGGATGCCAGGCAGGGCTCCTGACACGCCCCTGCCCCTCCTAGTGCGCCCCCTGTTCGCAGTGGCCCCCGGGGACCGAGTGCTGTCCCTGGAGCGGGCCCGGGGCACTGGGGCGTCCGTGGCGGTTGCTGCACGCTCTGACCGGAGAAGAAGGAGCGAAAGGGATCAGGAGAAAGCAGAACAGAAAGACAGCGGGAGTAGGAGCCCCCGGGGAGTGCTGAGGGACGAAGGGCAGCAGGAACCTGGGACCCGGGAGCGGGACCCGGACAAAGCCACTCGCTTCCGGACAGAGGAGCTGAGACTGACCAGCACCACATTTGCGCTGACAGGCGACTCAGCACATAACCAAGCCATGGTCCACTGGTCTGGCCACAACAGCAGCGTGAGTAGAATGGGACTGAGGGCGAAGGGATGAAAGCTGGGAAGGGTTAAAGGCGGCCCTGTGATCTGAGGGAGAATGTGAGGAAACGGGGCTTTCCCGACTAGGACTTGGAGATGCTGCAGGCTGAAGTCTTCCCTGCTGGTTTCCCTGGGGAGTTAACACTACCTATTAAGAGAGCGACCTCCCCTCTCTCCTGTCAGCACCATCAGGGTCCTCTCCAAATGCAAAGCTTCAAACTGAGCAGACAGACCCCAATTCCCTGTTGCTCTGGTGGCCTTGGTGTGTGGAACTGAAAGACCAGACACACAGTGGGGTTGAAGTACCAACCAGAGATGAACGGGTTAAATTTCCAGGCAGGCTGATGTTCCCTCAAGTGCCTTTCCCTTCACTTGCTAGATCTATGGACTGGCTCAAGTATGATCAGGAGACATAGGATATATGAAGGCCTTATTTTATTTTTATGCTGAGCTCCTGACCCCTTCTTCCCCATGCGGAAGGAGAGCGGAGGTGGAGTGTGACGTGTTCTTTAGTGTATTTTCTGTTTTGAGGGACCAAAGGATGCAAGTTTTAGGGCAAAAACTCTCCAGCATCTTCTAATAGCACTAGTGAGTGTGTTTTGAGAACTGGGGATTTCCAGCCAGTGAATGAGCGGTTGTTCTCTGGCATGATCAGTTTCAGGAAGATCAGATATATCCCAGGGACAACAACTCCCTGTTCTCCCCCATTGCCTGACCTCCTCTGGTGGAGAGCACACAGAAAGCCTCAGCCTTCTCTTGATGAAGGCAGGGAAGAGATTGCTGGATTCCAGGAAGCTGGATCCTAGAGGACTTCGGATGCAAGTCCCCAAGCTTTGGTCTTATCAGGGAAGGTTTTAGATCTTTAGAATAGCCTGTGTGTCTGGCATCTGAGGGAGCTATAATTGAACCTAGGAACTTCAGTGAGCTGAAATAGTAAAGAACTAGCTTTGATGGTAATAGCTGAAAATGGTTTAAAAGTGTGGAAACTTCTCTAGGCAGTAGGCAAGAAGAACATAAAAAAACTGAGTTGATTAAGATGGCGGGGGGGGGGATTCAAGCTACAGCTTTCACCAGGTAATTGAGACTGTAGTATTTATAATATGCTCAGTCTTTGCAGCCTGGTGCCTTTTGAAATGTTTTGTTGTGATGCAAATTGCCAGAAACTGTCCTAGAGAAGTGCCACCTCAGTAAGCTGTGCTCATTGTCAGCTTTTTAATGAGAGTTGCAAATATTTTAAAATAACAGTCCATCGCTATGAATTCCCCGAGTACCTAGTTAATAAATTATGTTAAGGCAAATCATGATATGATTTTGTACTGCTATCTTTGTCTTGAGAGTACCAGCAAGATCTTCCCTACAATTCAGCCTTCATGACAGAGGCTGTGATTTTACAACTCCCAGGAGTAGTTTAATCAAATAATTGAAGCTGAAATTCTTTCCATTCACGTTCTAGAGACCTTTGTCCTTATTTCTTATCTTAACTATTATATCTATCATATCATAGCCACTAAAATTAATCCTCTAATTTGAACTTGAATCTTAAACTGATTGAATAACTTTCACACTGCTCTAAGTGATTAACTTAAAGTGTCTGGCTTTAAGGAAAAATTTTAAACACAACCTACATGTCAGATCTTGTTGTATTAAGAAGTAGAAGACTTTGGGCTCAAATATTTCTGGCTTTTAATGTAATTCAAGTCGTAAAATATCACTCACCCATTAGCCCTCCTTTTTCAGTTCGTCTCTTGAAAGATCTTGGAAACCGTCAGAAAAGGAAAGTACATCTTTGGCAAATTTTAATCTCCATTTAAGGAGTGGGGCCAAACACTTCCAGCCTTTTATTTATTTATTTATTTATTTAAATAGATGGTACTTATAAGTCCAACAGGGCTTAATAGGATCAGGGCTTAGGATATGTAAGCAGGTCCAGTTAATGCAGGAAATAAAGTGGTGAGTGTTAAAGTTTTGATTACTCAAATTATGTTAACTAATAAGGTGGAATTTCTGCCCTCTGACGTCTCTTATTCCAAAAAGATCCTTTCTGCCTCTTTTCCGTCCTGCTCACCACATTCAAATTGTTTACTTGTTTAATGCGTAGATACAGATAAGAGAGAAAGAGAAGTAGTTACTATCCAGGTCCTCCCAAACAAAGCCGGGTTTACTTATCTGGACCAGACTCAGGGGAGAAAAGTCTAAAATGTTTTCAAAAGGGAAGAAGAGGCATAAAGAAACTTTTCTGGGAGTTTTGTGTAATGGTAGAGACCTGAATTCTAGTTCTGCTTATTTGTGATTTGACTGTGGCAAGTTGCTTGCTCTCTGAATGTGGACTTCGCCTTCCCTAAGGAAGGTCAATGCCTGTCCGACTAATTACAGAGAACTACAAGCTTGGATGTATTAATGCGTAAGAGGGCAGTGTGACTGTGTAGCCCTGTACACCTGTTTGCAACTCTCATAACACTTCACCTTCCTTCAGAGCAGGAAACCCACAGGATTGGGGGCTCTTATATTTTCAAAGTGAGATGCCCTCCCCTGTAAACCTTGCTCCAACCCATTCTGGGCCCCAGGCAACACACATCCTCCGAACCTATCTCACCTTTCGCTAAAAGCCTTTGCTAAGAAGAGCCTTTGGGTGCAATGACGCCTACATTGAAGGTGTAAATATATGGTAATTATAGGCTGCCTGTCAAACTGATGAGGACTTCTGGATGGCTCACTCAGCTCCTTCCCTTTTCTTTCCTGCCCCCTCAACTGTTGGACTTGTGCGGTTGTGTAAAGACATGACTGTTTTGCTTCGTCTGTGGGTGTGAAGTGATTCCTCTGTGCTGCAGTCTCGCTTGATGGAAACTGTTGCTAGAGTTGGTGGAACACCTGGGGGGGTCTTCTGGCATGAAAGGTGCTGGGTATGAATCATTTGTCATGAGCCTGGTGTCGTAAGCAAGAACATATTGTTCCTACCCTACTCATCTCAGGCATGCTGTGCCCTGATCTAAATTTATGTAGTAATCCATAGAGTGTTAAAATATATGCTTGCCTTTATATGTATGCATGATGGTCTGTGTGTTTATTCCTTATTTCCAAGGAATTTTAAAGTGGGAATTTTTTATACCCGTCAATCCTTAAAAAATCCTTGGTGGGTTCTAGGCCGGTGACAAGTGTTAATATCTGTTTTTCACATTTTTCTCCTGGAGTTAGTTTGAATGTTTCAATTCTCCGCTCTGCCCCTTTATCGCTGGCGATACGATTTGTTAGCAGAGGCTTTACTTGGCTCGTATTTTGCCATATGGTATCTTTAATGCTGCCTTTATGACAGAGCGTGACGGTCTGGTTGATTTCTAGGTACTTCTTTCCTGTTAGTTGTTCCAGGACTTGACATTTATTCTCCAATCTTACTGAATACATTGAGTCTTATACTGGGCCAGGTTTTCAGGGAGATGCCTTACACTTCCTTAATTTGCACAAAAATATTGTGAGTAAGTATTATTATTGCTATTACATAGAGGGGGAAACTGAGGCTCTGGAAGGCTCCGTGAATTGCCAAAGAGTTACAGGTTGTCAGTTGCAAAGCCAAGACTGGCACCCAGAGGGATCTGACTCCAAAATCCCAAAGGGTGGCTTTTCCTTGCAACCTTAAAGTAGGAGAGAAAAACTCAGACCTTTTGGAATCTGTATTTTAAACTATCCTATCTTGAGCTGATCCGCCCTGGTGGTGGAGGAAGGCATCCTCTGAGCGGGAAGCTCTGTCTCCTTGTAGAAAGCAAAAACTTCAACATGAGCCTGTCACATTGCACTCCTTACCTTAAGTAGTGAGTTGGTTGTTCTCTCATCCACCCACCTCTTCATCTTTAGTGAGGCATAGAATCTGCACCTGGTGATTCAGTGAGCAGAGGTAACCTGTGATCATTCAGCTTTCAGCTCGGCAGCTCTTCAGGACAGACAGATTTTAGATGGCTTCCTCTTCTCTTTTGATCTGATCTTACGGAGAGGTTGGCTATGAACGTTCGATTGGTGTACACATTTTGATACAGTTTTTTTAAAAAAAAGTTTTACCTGACCTTTTGTTAAGTAAAATTTAGATAAAAGATTGTCACTTTCTCTAGCAAGCCCACATAATTGCCACTTTGATTAGTATTTTATGTTATTGATAAAAGCTAATGTGGTGTGGCATGGAAGGCCGTGGGTTTGGAGGCAAACAGATTTGAGTTTGAGTCTGAGCTGCCCTGCTTACCAGCACACTGCCTTGAGCAAGACACACAAATTCTTTAAGCCTCCCTCTCCTCATGTAAAATATGCAAATAGTGTATCTTTTGTAGGTTTATTTTTCCCCCTGAAGATTTGACATCATATAGCTTAATAAATGCTGCTTCTCTTTATTAGGTGAAGAAAGAGTTCACTGGAAATTAATGATCATGGGTTATAGTCTTTGTGGTATACAAAAAATAGATATGTAGTCATAGAATGTTGAAATTTTGTGGCCTCAGTTTCATCCTCTGTAAAATGACACAGTCAACGAAAGCACTACTGAAATCTCTGATAGGTCAAAATTAATGTAATATTTTGTTCAACCTGTAGATATTATGCACCCACTATATTTAAAAAGTGTCCTAGAAGGGTTAGGGATAAATGACACAGTGACCTGTACTTTTGACCTATAGGTTAGGAAACCTTTTTTTTCTTTTTTCTTTTTTTTTTTTTTTGAGACAGTGCCTCAAGCTGTCCCCCTGGGCAGAGTGCCATGGCATTATAGCTCACAGCAACCTCCAACTCCTGGGCTCAAGCGAGTCTCCTGCCTCCGCCTCCCAAGTAGCTGGGACTACAGGTGCCTGCCACAACGCCCAGCTATTTTTTGGTTGCAGCCGTCATTGTTGTTTGGCGGGTCCGGGCTGGGGATTCGAACCCGCCACCTTAGGTGTACGTGGCTGGCGCCTTAGCCAGTTGAGCTATAGGCGCCGAGCCAGGAAACCTTTTTTTTTTCACAAGATTCTTTTCTCACAGTTCGTGCATTTTTTATTATGGGAAATCAAGAAATTTGAGATCTAAGCAGGCATTCATTTCTATCTGGCTACACGGATTTGTAGCAAAACATAATTTATTAGGTTTATTGTATCACATCTTCCTGTTAAGGAACTTGCTATCTTTGAACCCCAAAAAAGCCTTTTGCGAAATTAGAAAGTAAACCTTTCTCAGATGATTAAAGGGATTTTCTAGAACAAAGTGACAGGAATGTTGACTTGGGAAACTACTACTTGCACATCCTTTTAAAGAGGAATTTTAGAAACTCTTAGGGTCGGGTGTAAAAGCAGATGAAATAAATTCATTTATGAAAGCACTAGTTGCTCACATTTAAGGAGTGATTGCAATGTGCAAGCTTCATGCTAAGAACTTAACCCCAATTATCATATTTACTTTCAGTTACACAAATATTGATTGAGCTCCTGATACTTGTCAGACATTGGTATGGCGATAATTGTAGAGTAATATGCAGAGATGAAAAGAAATTGTCTCCAAAGAGGTTTAAGCCTTGCATCCAAAGAATTCTCTTAAGATACAGCAGGAGATACAGGTCCTCTGAGGCGACCACGTACTATAGGAACTCAGAGGAGGGTTGGACATCTTCTGGATCCTGTGGTCGTTTAGCTGGAGTGGGCACTTCAACTGAACCTGGAAATGTATAAAAAATTGTAGTTTAACAGTTGGAAATTACTTCAAGGATATTTTGAGCTGAAAAGATGGAATAAGTAAAGTTCAAGAGAAGAGATATAAACATCCCCATCTATAGTCAAGAATTTAACCTACTTTAAAAATAATGTTTTAACTAAAGCTTCAATCTTAGAGTTGCAAAAATAAAGTCTAAGAAAAAAATAGACACATCAATTTTGTAGTAAATATGGGCATATTTTAAAGCCAGTGAGAAAATCAAAACCTGGATGGTCACTGTGCCACATGACTGCCTTTATTTGCACATTAGATCTCAGCAGGAGTCATTATTGTTTCATTTTTACCTTGACATTTTCCACACACTGTTTTTTCCAAAAGCACTTTTTTTGTGTGTAAGTTCTTGGTGAGAAACATCCCTGGTCAGGCTGCCTGGAGAAAAAATTAATTTGGCTCCCTGCCATCTTATGTTAAGTCACTAAAATGTATGTAAAATATTTGCCTTGTCTTTGTGTATGTCTCAATTACTGTCCTGTATCTCTACCGAGAAGGTGTGGAGAATGCACCTGTGTCTCCCAGAGGCCAGGCGGTATCTCTGCAGTGGGCGAAAGGGATGACAGAGAAGAGATGGGGTCAGTGTGAGGTGGGGCCCGGTCCAGGGATGTTTAAGCTTTACTTTTGAGGTGCTCAACTCTGCTCAGATCTTAAGGATGGAATAGGTAAAGATTTGGCAAGAAAGAAATCTTACGAGCAAGGTTTATAATGAAAGAACAGAGCCTATTGTAGAATGTGGGGGGGGGGGGAGGACACAAATGCTCTGTAAAAGACCCTACATGAAATTTTACAGGTATCTGAAAGATACTGTGTCTATTTCTATAGCACTTTTGAATGTTTTTATACCACTTTAGATCAGTTAGAGCCCGTTTTTCTCTTTGCAAAATGTTTCCGTTTTCCAAGATTGAAACATTACTTCTGTGACTTAAGTTTTATTCTCACCACAGTCCTAGAAGATAGGAAAGACAGATATCATCTTCATTTCTCAGATAAGAAAAGCAAAGTGCTTTATAGGTCTTTTAGTGGAAGAAGAAGGTCAAAAACACTCAATCACACTGTAGGACTTATTCTTTGTAGGCCCAACATAGGTAAGAGTTAGGATACAGTTGCATCCTGACCTTGTGGTTTGTCTGAAGCCTGTGCACCTGTGTCAATAAGATTTGCTATTGTGGGCTCAGCACCTGTGGCTCACATGGCTAGGGCACCAGCCACATACACCTAAGGTGGCGGGTTCAAATCCAACCCGGGCCTGCCAAACAACAATGACAGCTGCAACCAAAAAGTAGCCAGGCATTGTGGCGGGCGCCTGTGGTCCCAGCTACTTGGGAGGCTGAGGCAGGAGACTCGCTTGAGCCCAGGAGTTGGAGGTTGCTGTGAGCTGTGATGCTACGGCACTCTACCCAGGGGGACAGCTTGAGGCTCTGTCTCCAAAAAAAAAAAAAAGATTTGCTATTGTGGGAACAGATGTAGATACTGGCCATGGAGCTCCTGACCCTTGGTTCAGCTATTCAAGTTTTTTTGTCTTGGATTTTGAAGCAAGTAGCCTCATCAAAAGTTATGTTCTTGGCATTATTTAAACCCTTAAAAAGTGACCTTGAAGGCTGATGATGGGACTTTTTGGAAGTGGGATTCCTGATAATAACCTATCTACCATGTGTGTTCCACACCTAATGGTCTTCGGAGATCAGATTACCTGTGTTTATTGCAGCATGTACCTGGGGGTGAAAAGTCACCTCTTCCCTTTTCTAATTACCCTGTGTGGGTGAAATCCAGTTAACAATGATATTAAAGGCACTTTCACTGCCTCTTCCTGTCTGGAAAACCAAGAGTGTCAACATTCCAGAGCTGCTGTCATCAAACTGAACAAGCGTCTGCAGATGCTAATGGATTCTTCTCCTCTAAGGATTATGACTGAGTTACTGACCATCATTTTTTCCCACTTTCTTCCAACCTTTAGGGGTGAGGTGGAGAAAGGGGGAAAAGGACATTTTTCTGAATATTAGGCATAGTTTTCTCCATTCAGCTAAGACACATTGGTTATACTAGAAGTTTTTCATAACATTAATAATACAAGTAACCACCAATTCAGTGAACAGCTTCCCTGGAAGTATGTTCTGGATCGTGAGCACGTTATTTCACTGAATCCTCTTACCACCTTCACAAACGATGTATCACGATCGTCACGCTAAAGCTGTAGGAGTCAGAGCTTACAGCACTTGCCCAGAGTTACCCACGGAGAAAGGACCAGAACTGAGATTTAATTTTTGCCCTGTCTGGCTTCAAAATCTTTCTTTACACTCTTTGTGGTACTCTTTTGCATGGGGTTGTTTTAGGTTTTTTAGAGAGAACGCTAGAAGTCAGTGCAGAGTGAGGTAGGGGACTGGGCTGAGTGACTCATCCTGGGGCTCTTTTTCACATGGTCCTGTTGTCAGGGCACTGACCTAACGCAGTTTCCTAGTGCTAAGCTGCCCCATGCTGAGACGTGATCAAAGCTCAGGCCTCTCCCCACCCCCGTGAGTGGTTCGCCAGGGGGTTGTTATGTGTGTCATCTCGTTATCTTGGAAGGATGTGTGGGCTGTGCTGTCTAGTTTCTCCCTTCTGGCTAATGACCCTACAGTGACAGTGTGGGCAATGTGTACACTTTTTTAAAGAAAGTGCTAATAAGAATCATGCTATCAGAACAACCAGCTCATCATGTTGTGCCCTGGAGCCAGTGGACTGATGCCTCTGGCTCCTCGTCTTCCCCTAACTGAGGAGCAGGGGCGGTTGAGACACAGATGCACAAGGCATCAGTCCTCCTGCTCCAGGGCCTGTGCTGGATGCCGTGAGGACTGAAAGTGAAAGGTTTTTCCCCTTACCTCAGCAAGTCCCACTGGACACGCTTGATTAGAATCATTAAAGGGAACAGGCGATGTGAGGCCATTCGACACCTTGGTTTAGAAACCTGTCATCTGCAGCCCTGCTCTCCCTGGCTCCTGTCATGCTGAAATGATGGAGGAGTTCTCATCTGGGTGGCAATGGCCTCCCCTTTCTCAAAGTGCTGTCCTCATGGGACCCACTTTGGAATGCCCTGGTGCAAAGCAGAGAGCAGGAATCTTCATATTTTACAAACTCCCTGGGAGATTCCTGGGAGCACTCAAGCTTAAAGATCATTTCCGTAAGATGTGTATGTGAGTTTTAGGGTTTGTGAGCTTCTTCCATTGTCTGCACAATGTTGTGTTTTATTTTTTCCTATGGAGAGCTAAAGCCCACTGCTTTCATCAGCTCCTCAATGGAAACCACAACACTCTACAGTGAAGACTGAGTGGAAGGCTCTGTAGAGCACATGGGGACAACACAGGGTCCCTCGGGTGGTATTTCTCTTATTCAGGATATTCTAAAAAATTATCAGTCCTGGATGTCTACACAACCATGCGCAAAATGTCTTTTAAGTGACAAAAGTGTGCAAGATTCAAAATATAACATAATGCTTAGTGACTGGTATAATCTCCCATTCTGTCTATTGGATATACAGGTATGAATCTGGGAATTTGGGCAATTGACTTCATTACTCTGTGCTTCACTTTCCTTATCCATAAAATGAGAATAATTCTGGCATATTTTTTATATGGCTGCTTGGTAGATAAGAGAGATAATAGACATAAAAGGAATATTTATGCAGGATGTGTCATACAGCAAATAATCAGTAAGGGTTAGCTGTTATTTTATCATCACTATCTTATTAATAAATGCTAATATTCATAATTCTGAAGTATGGCTTCCTGAAAGATATTTGTAATGTATTGCTTCTGTTCCTGCAAGTATATTCTTTTGCTGCAGTTCTGTTTTCTTATAATGAGGGTGGGGCACTGTCCTGTCTTTTTGGCAGCCCTCTCAGCATCTCTAGGTATTTCCACTAAGAATTGTTTAGCTAAATATTAGCTGTTGTATTTGTTGTTTCCTCAGGGAAAAATGGCTTTTCAAGTAGTATGAACAAGTCATAACCTTGTACATGTGAGGCCATTATAGCTTATGTAAAAATACATTCAGAATTGGGAAGCCTCCCACCTAACACTGGAATAAGATATTATAAAGTAGTTTAAATATAAGCCCCATGAAATCAGGGTTTTCTGTCTGTTGTTATTTTATACATCATACATCCCAAGTCCCTAGAAGTATACTGGGATGTAGTGGGGGCTTCTTTTTTTTTCTTCAAAAATTACGTTTTTTAAAAGAAAAATAAGAACAGTAAGGATATGACTATAAATGTTTGCCTGTACTTAGGATGAATTTTGAGATTACATATGAGGTTTCTTTTTGTTTGTTTGCCCATGTCTTTTGTTGTTATTTTTCAACAAACATGCATTGCATGAATTAATTTTGAAAGTTATTTGGAAAAACAACACCACCAACAACAAAAACAAAGAACAAATGAATTTGTGCATTTGGCCTCATTAAAACTGAATTCCGGGCAACTGAACTAGAAAAACAGCCCACATTCAAGCCGCCTGTTTTGCTTCCAGTCGCTGTTGTTGGGAGAGAGTCTGATGCCCATCCCCAGGCTTTTCACAAAACAGAAAGAAGGTCACTCTGCGTCTCCTCCTGGGTGTGCAGCAGCGTGTGCTTCCAGGCCTTTTCTTTATCATTCCCTTTGTTGATGCCAGAGAGAGTGATCTGAAGGTAACTTTACCACCCTGACTACATGTCCCAGAAATTCAGGTGACCTCCATTCCCCCTCAAAGGCAGCATGTATTTCGGTTTAAATTTCTGTCTCTGCCCTAATCTTGGTGTCCATTTTCTACGTCAGATACGTGACATGTATATAAGGTCTGGCAGTCCAGTTGGTGAACTTGCCACCGAGCACTTCACATTGGCAGAGCTTTACAGACAACTCAGTAAGGTTTCATAACCAGGGTTTGTCAGTGTCTCACAGTTCTGTTCATGAGGACGGGTGGTGGTGTCTTGTTGAGCGGCATTCATTAATGTTGTGTGTGCTGTCACGAGAATGTTGAAGCTTGAACAATCAACAAACATAAAATTTCTCATTAAACTTGGTAAGAGTGGAAGTAAAATCAGGGACATGTCACTCCAAGTTTATGGGGACAATGCTGTGAAGAAAATGGTAGCGTGCAAATGGATTAGGCATTTTTCTCACGTGAAAAAAACCATCAGTGATGAAGAGAGGTAAGGGTGGCCGATAACAAGCAGAA
Source organism: Otolemur garnettii (assembly GCF_000181295.1). NCBI lineage: Eukaryota > Metazoa > Chordata > Mammalia > Primates > Galagidae > Otolemur > Otolemur garnettii. The sequence continues at coordinate 13,719,997 of NW_003852416.1, forward strand.
CTGACAAAAACATGGCAAAAACTTGTTTAATTGTGCTTCAGAATTGTCAGCTGACTGTGAGAATCATAGCAAACCAAGCAAACATCTGTAAAGAAACAGGAAAATCTTAACTGAAAATATTGGCATGAGAAAGGCATGGCTCTTGCATCACGACAATGCACCAGCTGACACCACACTGTCTGTGAGGGAATTTTCAGCTAGCAAACAAATAACTGTTTTGGAACACCCTCTCTACTCACCTGATCTGTCCACCAATGACTTTTTCTTTACCTGGAGGTAAGAAAATATTGAAGGAAGGCATCTTGATGTGACATTCAAGACATCAGGGTAATATGATGTTAGCTCTGATGGTCATTCCAGATAAAAAATTCCAAAATTGTTTTGAAAGATGGAGTAGCCAGTGGCAGCTGTGCATAGCTTCCTGAGGGAAGCACTTGGAAGGTAACCATAGTGGTATTCAGCAAAGAGGTACATAGCTCTTTTCCTAGGATGTCTTTGTGAACTCAGTTGTCAGGCCTCGTGCACATGGATAATAGATTTATGCACACTTGTATAGCTGTATATGTTCGCAGCTAATTAAGCCTCCACTCTTCAAAGTGAAATGTTAGTATTGTAAGGCCCTGATAAGGATGTTTACTGATGGCATGAGCTAGTTGGAGGAAGGGCTCCAGAACAAGGAGAGAGAGAGAGAAAGAGAGAAACAGCAGGAGACAGAGAGGCAGTCGTTACAGACATATGGAGAAAGAGAAAGAAAAAGAAAGACAGGTAGAGAGGGAGAAGGAGGAAGGGAGAAGGAGGGAGGGGAAGAGAAAGTGAGAGTGTGACAGGCACAGAGAGACAGGGAGCAGGACAGACAGCAAAGGCAGATTGAGAAAGAGGAGGAAAAGGGACAGATGACAGACAAAGAGGCACAGAGAGACCACAGATGGAACAGGAGTCACATTGAAAGAAACATAAAGACACACGAAGACGTGGAGTGAGAACGTCACATAAGAGGGGAAAATGTTAGGGAGTGGGAGAAACTTACAACATTGTCAAATCCAAAAAAGTGCGGAGAACTAGGTCCTAAGCCGACTATATTCTCCCTAAAATGCAGTCTTCTGTGGCCTTTTGCTTGACAGATTTTGCACTCAGCCATGTCGAGTGTCTAGAAGAGGCAGCGATTCTTGCATGTGCGATGGCTTTGAGGGCGGTTTGTGCGGGTCAGCGGGGTGTGGAGTGGAAGGGGTGCTGCCGTTCTCTATGTGTTGTTACCAGTCTCTTATATGTGGTTTCTTTTGGGAAGTGGGACTGATGGTCTGAACTCTGGATGGTGGAAAGACAACTTTTAACATTTTTTAAAATACTTCTCTGTGCTCTTCTAAATGTTTAACACGGGCAAGCATTTCTTTAATAATAAAAATACTAAAACGTGTTTTAAGTGGCTGTTGTGTCAGCATTGTGCTGAGCACTGGGAATACAAAGATGAATAAGATCTGATCTTTACCCTTGAGGGTGCAGAGTCTGGTGGAAATAGACCCATAAACAGATAAATTGCAATTTACTGTGATACGTGCGTAATAGCTGTGATGGGTTTTGTGCAAAGTGCTATGGGAGCAAAGATGAGTAGGGGGACAACTAATTTTGCCTGCGAGTGGGAGGCAAGGTTTTAAAGGGAAGTGACATTTAAGCTGGGCCTTTATACAAGATGAAGAATTTTGCAGACAGAATTGGAAATGGTAGAAGGAAAGGTCATTTGTGCCCATTTTTATATCTCATCTCAGGCTGGTAGCACAATCACCACGCTGTGAAGGGAGAGCATCCTCTTTCTTCTTCATCTCGGCATACAAGATATTTGGGATCAAAGCTAACGGTATTTAAAAATATCAGTGTCCATGGCACAGCTTAGAATGTCCTGTTAAGGTATGGGCCGCAGATTGAGCAAAGGAACCTGATTTTTTCAAGAAGATAAACGGTTCCACTAAATCTTCACGACCCTGTCTTCCTCACTCTCTGCCTCTGTCCGATGCATGCACACAAACGTGGATCTGCACAAAATGATTTTAAAGTATCCCCATCACTTTTCCTCACCGTAGAAACTGATGAGTGAAACAGTGAAGGGATTTATTCTTGGTTTTCTGTAAGTTTCTATTTTAAGAGTTGAAAGTGGGTATTTGTATCATTTTCTTAGATGTGCTTCTCAGATCAATACTCGGATTGGGTACATTAGGATGAAGAGACGGTCCCTCCTCTGATGGAAGTGTGATTTCTCACGGCAGTAAAACCATGCAATAGAATGTTCCATGCCAATGTTATCCATCCTGAATTAGCCATGCCTTGCAAATAGGAAACAGTGTACATAAATTAAAGTCATGGAAAAGTCCCAGACAATAAATTTAGCTTTTAACTGCTTGGTCCTTTTTTTCCTTCTCATCTACTTTCTACATAAAAGGAAACAAAAACAAAAACAAAAAGAAGAGAAAGGGAGGAGGTGGTGAGGAAACATAACAGTTAGACACAGAGGGAGTGGGGCGTGTACTCGGAGGCCTGGCTCACCAGCCCGTAAGTAGTTGAAGAAATGTTTCCAGGGTCTTTGAGTTTTACTGTTCTCAGACAGACTGTTGTGTGAGGTGATGTTATGCAATCCGGATCTGGTCATGAGTATTGTGATTTGGGAATTTTTTCCTAGAATTTTGTACAACTGTAACAGAGAATCAATTGGGGAATTTCATCAGTTTAAGACAAAAATGACTAGGGAGTGAGATTCTCAGCTGATAATGAATATTCCCTGAGGCACATACATGATGATCTCCCAAGAGTAGGAGTGAGTTCCCTGGTGAGTTCCCTTCCAGTCCCCTCAACCTTGGATTAGTTTCCTACATGGATTCTTCTTGATATTCATGTAGATTAAAATCTTAGGGAAAGGAGAAGAGAAAATCATACTTGCTTTAAAAGCTCACCAACCTTACGGCTACTGTGGTACCTCTTCCTCAACCTCCATGTGAGTCTTGAAAATATCTCTATGTTTTCTCCTGATAGGGACAGACATTGATTTACTTTTTTGTTTCCAGTGGGATTTGAGGTAGTTTAGGGTGGGGGTTGTCAAATTACAGCCCACGGGTGATTTCTCCCTCATCACCTGTTTTTGTATGGCTCACAAGTTAAGAATGGTTTTTACATTTTTAAATAGCTAGAAAAATCTAAAGAAGAATGATATTCTGCAACATGTGAAAATTATTTTACATAATGCTTTACTGGAACACAGCCATGCTCATTCATTTACATATTGTTCATATTGTACATCTTGGCTGCTTTTCTGTTATGATAACAAAGCTGAATAGCTGTGACAGAGACTGTACAACCCATAAACCTACAATATTTATTCTGTAATAAATGACCCTTTACAGAAAACATTTGCCCACTCTTGATTTGGGGCATTGGGACCATGTAAGCAGTGAGGCACAGTGAACATTCTGCGGTTGTCCTTTGAATGCCCACTGCAGAGTGCTCTTTTCACTGTTGGTTTTCTTGCCTCAAAAGCATACATACTTGTGATTATTTCAAATTCCTGGTAACATAGTGGACCACTCATCCTCTGTCCCTATGCCTTGTTTATGCTGTTTCCTAGGCCTAGAAATTTGATTGGCTGTTTGAGGATTTTTCACTGTCTTGATTTATCAAAGATTAATTATCTAGTTTGCCTCTTACAAATTGTTCTAGAAAACAAAGAAGGACAAGGAGATGGAAAGATGGAAAGAGAGAGAGAAAGAGATTGAGATTTTCAGTCCAAGAATGAGATAAGGATGTGTTTTGCTGAAGCCCGATGTTCTAGGTGCCAGGATGAGCTGATGCCTGGTTGGGGCATTGCCCAAGTCCTCAGGGAGAAAACAACTTCATGTTCCTCTTTTAAGGAACTGAGTGGGGAACATACAAAGTCTCAGCAGGCAGCAATCCTGGGGATGACAGGACATGTTGCATTGTGAGAAGGATCAATTCAAGGACATGTTGCATTATGAGAAGGATAAATTGCATTTGTGATAATAGACTGAACTGGGAGCACCGTGACAAGAAGGAAAGAAATATAATATCAACCTACACTTTCCTTTGGGCATCCTTACCTAGGGAGGTAAATTGGGAGATTGGGGTTTTTTCAAATGAATTTGTGTGTGACAAAATTTCACTTAAAGGTGGGTAAAGGCTATTTATTGAGGGCTTGAATAGTACTGAATATAATAGTAACCAACACTCATTGGGTGTTTACTGTGTACCAGATACTATTTGAGATGTTACTTATATCAGCAACAATAGGAGGTAGCTACTGTTATTATCCCCCAGAAATGAGTATTAGGAATTAAACTATTCCCATTGTAATAGGTTAAGTAACCCACTAAGGTCACATGCATAGAAGATGGTAGAATTGAGAGTTGAAGCTTTGAAAAATCTCAGTTAGAAGCTACGCAGCTGTGGTCTACACATCTCAGCTCTTTTCCACTATTTACAGGACTATCCACATTGTCATAAAGTAGCCTGGATTTGGTCCATATTCAACATTATTAATTAAGTGCCTAACACCTGCCAGGCATATGCCAGGCCCTAGCCCTGAGGGATTTATTTATTCGTGATTAAAACCAAGAATAAATCTTACCCTCCGGGAACTTAAAGCACGGTGGCCTGTCCACTGACTATAAAGTTCGAGAGGTTATGATCTGGAACTCCTTTGGAAAGTACACTTCGCATAATCCCCAAGCTTACTCATTTTTTTGGAGTTAGTTGAAAAAAAAATTAGGGGAAAAAAATCTTTAAAAATGCAATGAACATTTTTAGACAACAGGTGGAGTGCTGGTTGTTATGGCTGAAATAATGTAAAAATGCCTTCATAGAAATCATTATTTGAAGAGAGACAAATACTTAGGGTTCTCTTTACCATGGACACTGGTGGCTTAGAGTCTGGGGGAGTGTGTGAAGGTCATTTATGTAGACACACGTATCTGTGCTTCTGCCTCTGCGTCCACATACTCACACCTGTTACTGAAGAATTTCTCTGGGTTGTCTTCAAATTCGGAGGCAAAGTGTCTTCTATAAAGATATAATATAACGTAGGACTACTTCCCTGTGAAAGCAGAATGTTTCCCTAGTTGTCTGATTAAACAATTTATGAAAAAACATGAAAAACAGATAAAATTGTTTACAATCCTGTAAAAGCCAAAAAAAACCCCACTGACTTAAAAACAGAACTAAAACGATAGCTGTTTAGCAAAGTATTTGTGGTTTGTTTTTGCAATCGTTTCTTCTTTCTCTTGGAAAATGCTTCTTTTTATTTAAACAGATTCTGATTTTTATTTTTCTCCCCAAACCAGGGACCATTTTAGTTAGATTGTGTGTGTGCAGCTTGCTATATTTCACCCTAAGAGCTAAGTCGCCTTAATTCAGTCAGAGCAAATTCAAATTGTTTGACCTTGATTTATTATTAAAACTACCCTATAGCCAACTTGTTTGTATTTTTAATGGACTTTCTTATTTTTAGACTGGCTGAAATTATGTTTATGCTGAATTGTTTGCAAAATCATGGGTTTATAATTAAGACTCACTCACCTTTTTCATTAAAACACTATGAGTAAATTTTCCTGCACAATGATTTAGAGGACAGGGTTTGTTCAAATGCACCATTTGGACTGCTGTCAAGATGGAAAACCAGGATAGCAAATGGGTTTTGCATTTCTGTAATCTGCCAGTCTGGGACGACAGGTGCAATGTTTCCTTCCCAGAAGTTGCCAGGCTCTGTCCTTTCTCCAGGCTCCTCATTTTCTTCTTTTGGTGATTCCATTCAGCAGAATTCACACATCCCCCAGAATTCCTGGCTATTCAACTAATGTATTCCATCAGGAAATGCCTCAGATATCTGCCCAAGATTTTCCCACCAGAAAGTCAGCTTCCTTCACTACTTGCCCCATCTCTTTGCCACTTACCACCCACGTTGGTGTTTATCACATAGTTTAGTGATGACTGTGAACAGAGAAAACTGAATGCTTTTACACCTGCCCGCCGTCCGCTGGAAGGTAGAGATTATTGCCACCTGCTGAAAAGGGAGATGGATTAAGCAGCACTGTGCATCCTGATGGCTTAATTCTTTAAAAGAGGCACTGCAGAAAGCCTTGGCATATTGACATAACCATTCTTTTTCTTTTTTTTTCCTTTTAAAAAGTGGTGTGGCTATTTGTCACACACATATCCTTATAATCCTTTACAAAATGCAAGCAAGGGACTGAATGCAGAATGTCTCTCTGCCCCCACTGTGTGATGCTGTCATTTCTCAAAACTGTGACTGTTCCTATATAGGTTAGAAGAAAGCTGTGGGAAAGGGGGAGAGGAATGTCAAGGCTTTCAGTAGGTGGAGCTGTTCCCTCTGAGACAGTGCTGAGCCCGGCTCCTGACTCCGGGCTCAGAGGCCCACTGCTGAGTGCCCACCAGGCCAAGGCCACGAGCTATTGTTTACTAGAGGGAGGCCAGGTAGCTGCCCAGGGATGTTCCCCACAGAATGCCTAGTATGTGATGAGAAGGGATCGTTGTGTGCCTAGTTCTGTGCCTGCCCATTCTGATATTCATGGACATCATTTATGGTCAGCACAGATATACAGGAGGAAGGAGAGGTCGGTCGTGGTAAGGAATATGAACTGCAGCGCCCCACAGTTTTGAGTTCTGTTTACTAACCCTATAACTTTTGCTTTAGTATTATATTAACCCCACCACATGCTTAACTTTCTGGTAGGGGTGAAAATACAGAACTCATCCTCCTCTCATGTGGTTCACGGTCTAAGCGGATCAATACATAGTTGAAATAGGACGGCACCTGTGGCTCAAAGGAGTAGGGTGCTGGCCCCATATACCAGAGGTGGCGGGTTCAAACCTGGCCCTGGCCAAAAACAAACAAAAAAAACCAGTTCAAATGTTGAAATATAATTTGGTGTTTGCAATATATAGTATTTAAAGAGCTGAATCTAGTCAGACAGGGGGAGTGAAATAATGGTACGAGCAAAGACTTTCACAGAACGTTCTCCTGTGTTGTCTCTGGCAACTATAACGGGTAAGTAGAATTGTCCAGATGAAGAAGTGAGGAGAACACGCTCCTCCTGAGCATGTGCAGCAGCTCCAAGCAGAAGAAGAAACAGCCATGGAAGGGCGGCGGGCTGGGGTGAGGCTGGAGAGGGGGACTGGCATCACTCCTGAAGGGCCTTGCAAATTAGACTGAAGAGTGTCAGCTTCATTTCAATGGTATAGGGAGTGACATGATCAGCATTTTAGTTTGGAAGAAAACAGATCGCAACAATATATTGGATGGGCAAAATATTGGACAAAGGGAGACTGTTAGAAAGCTACTTGAAGAATTTACTCATCCATGAAGCCCATTTGCAACACACTGTGTGAGCAGCTGAGTGCCTCGCCTCGGAGATTGATGGTGCCTTGTGATTTTTATACCTAGTTTCTCAAGACAACTCTACAGATATCAGTATTATATAATCAATAGTGATATCTTTTGTCTGTTATATGCTATTTCATCCTTCACTTTGAGAAGCATAACGTATGATGCCTCAGAAATACCAGAAGCTCGTACAGCAGCCTGTGCTAGGAGTCCAGGCAGCTGGGTCTTGGTCTCGGTCCCACTACCAGTGTCCTCTGTGCATAATAACAGTCATTCTAGTTTTCTGGGCTTATTTCCTTCATTGCAAAATAAAAATGCTGGACTGGACAATAACTGAGTCCTTGTGCATTCCATGAACCTGTCACTGTGACCCTGCTTAGGATCGAGTGAAGGGAAGGATTTGAAACGGCATTTAAGAAGAACTAGGTAAGGAGCCCCCAGCTGAAACTGAACTGTATACCCAATTACTAATAATTGAGAGGGCTTTGGAGAGATGAATTTGAACCACGCTAAGAAGTTTTAATATATACAAGTACACAGATACAATACAGGAGAACCTCCAGAGTTGACCACTTCCCTACGCTGACCACCTCCTTAAGTTGACCTAATTTTTACAGACTGGACATGCCCCATATGTACCTATCAGTACAGTAGACCTAGTTCCTTATGTGGACCAATTCTACATATTGACCAGTTTTTTACAGTCCTTTGGGTCATTGGGTTAGAGAGATTCTACTATATATAGATAGATGCTGGGGGGAAATCTGCTGAGCTTATATGTTGTCTAATAAATACATATTCAAATGAATGTTCAGTAGCTTTAGGGAACAGACAACATCTGTTTTCCTCTAGTCACTACGCTAGACTCAGTGCCCTTCTCACACAGTGTTTGAGAAGTGTCAGTTACTAAAGCTGATTTAAAATGCCTTTTGAGCATAGCTGGTCATTTAAACAGCACTTGGGTTCCCTGTGCCATAAAATCCAAGCTCCCACCATACGCTGATGTCCATAAAAATCAATCCCTAGTAGGAAATCTCCCAGAATCCGTGTCTCCCAGGCTCACATTCTAATCTCTCCTCCTCCCAAACCTCTGCCTGAGGTTACACTTGGAAATGACAGGCACATGGAGCAGGGCCTGGGAGGCAGTGATAGAGAGGGCTGAGCCGGATCCGTTTGCACAGGGGAGCTGCGGGAGACGAAAGCGATCCCGTTGGTGGGGGAGGATAATTCAAGGTGCTTCTGTCTCTTTTCCTCCTCACCTTATCTTCCCAGCCCTTAAAATGAAGGAGATTCAGGTATTTTAAGTTGTCAAGAACCGCTTTCCCATAGTACTTCAAGTCCAGGGGAAGGAAAAAAGCTATTTTACGAGAAGGTGAATACTGATCTTTTTTCCTGCACAGTGTTCAGGGAGGTGGAGGGACGGTGCCGCAGACAGAAAATGACCCTGCTGTCTCAGCACAGTTCCCTCAGCGCAGGACCTGCCGCTGGGACTGTGCTGGGGGAAAATCCCGTGTTCAGCGTGAAGCCAGGCATCTGGGGAGTCATGATCAAAGGCGAAAACTCCCTCTTTTGTGGTAGCCAGCCTTTAAAATAGACCCAATTAGGCCCTTAACTAGATACCCAAGGGATTCCTCTGCCCCACGCCCGTCACCACTCCACTCTGCCTGGGACTTCTGCATACACACAGACAAGGAACAGTAATAACTTTTTTTATTATGACAAAATAAAGAGCCAGGAACAATTTTCAGCCAATGATCCAAGCACTGCCCCAAAGCAAGTCTCTGTTACATAACCACCAACTTCTTGAAAAATAGTCCAATAATCTCTGTTGGGCTCATCGCGTGCTTTCTCAGCTTAGAGAGTACTGGCCGTGTTAACAGTTGGCTCTGGCAGGAAATGTTGAAGCTTATGTTCTTACCTGGAAGAGCAAGTAATAATTTTAATTTGTTTCAATGCTAAATGATGTGTGTGTGTCCCAACCTTTCCTGTGTCCATCTCTACAGTAGGGGCCAACAAAAAACTTTGCCCAAGGGGGTGCTTGGTACAGATTCTCGTGAAACTGAGCACATGTGGGATTTCGCCGGACACTTTCATTGATTGCTTTTCCACCAGTCTGATTTTGGAAATTGAGTGTTGTTAACTGTTGGGTCCTTTACGGAGTGGAAAGATCTCTGAGGTCATTCTCTCTAATGTCCTCATTTTACAGATGAGAAATCTGAGGTCTGTCGAGACTGAACTAAACAGGCTATGAAGGACTTCAGAGGGTGCCCTTGCTTTTCATAAAGAATTTGAAACCCTGGCAGTGTAGCATAGTGGTCGAAGACTGGGTGTGAATTGTTGGTTGCAGTGTTTACTAGTTAAGAAACATTGGACAGGTCATTTAATTTCCCAAGATAATTTCATTGTCCCTAATATGAAAGTGATATCATAGCCATTTGCAGAGTTACCCTGAGTATCACAAGAGATCGTGCCTGGAAAGCATTTTGTCTAAGGCTCAGCCCTAAATAAATACCGTGTTGTTGTATGTGAGATGTTGTGATGTGGAATGGCCTTTTGAGAAATTGTAGCATTGTAGCTATGGATGTCTTGATAACAGTTTATTCTGGGACTATGTGTATGTGTGTACAGGAATGTGTGTGTGTCTATTTATGAATATGTAAGTAGGTAGGTAGGTAGGTAGATAGAATGGGGTCTGACAAATAAGTTTACAAACTAATCCTACAAAAAGCTACATACCTCATTGCTGAATATCACTATGGTCACCTTTGAAGTACTCCCCTGGGCCATCTGGTGACTGTAATGATATTCTGCAGTGAGATATGTGGCACTTTTCCTAAGCTGAGTTGGCAAACTTAATTGTCAGACCTCGTATATGCTGCACACACACACATATTTCTTCCTAACCCCAGAATTTCCTACTGAAGGCAGGATGTAAAATGCATTTCACTTGAGCATTATAAGCATTCACTGAGAACACTCAGAGCCCTGACCTGGTCTGTGACAGCCTGGTCCCATAAGAACAAATGTCGTTCACTTACTTGAAAACACAACACTTGTGAGGCAACCACAAGGATGTAAACCACAAAAACGATTCTGCAGAAACGTTACTGACAGTACAACTGCGGATGTCATGAAATTAGAAGTTCAGATTTTAACATAGCATACCTGTTGAAGGCCGTTTTGAAAGCCCATATTCTTGGAATGATTCTGTACGCCATAATGATGGCAATGGTACACCCAGCTTCATAGATTTTACAGGAGAAGTTCGGTTGCCTGCACATACACTTACTTTCTTCTAGCAAACAAATGAAAAATATGGACATGACTGTGAGATGGAGATTGAGAATGTCTCATTATTGGATTTGATTTGAATGCTGCTTCCAGTTCAGCTTTTGCTCGTATGGAAGAGGGAAATGTAATGATAAGAGAATCACTAGAGGCTCACGAATCTACGCTTGCATCTTCCTCCACTTTTGACTATCCAGGTGACTTGGATCAAATTACTTAAGCACTCTAGACCTAAATTGTATCAAATGCAAAAAGAGCAACTCCATAGACGTGTGGTGACAAGTGAGAGAACATAGGTGAAGATCTCAGTGGCTGGCCTGTGTACAGAGGTGCTGAATGCTGGCCAGTTATTATTATTATTATTATTATTATTTGTAGCTCTGTCTGGGTTGTTATTTATGTGGTGGTCACTGCAATTTCTCAGAAAAGATTATGCAATCCTTGTAAGTAGTTCGGGGAAGAGCCTGCTGAAAGACTAGATGACATGGATCAGCTGCACTTTACCTCATGATATATAAAGGACATCAGAGCAGTCATTTGGTGTTGGAACTGCCTCCTGTATATATAGACTTTTTATAAAGTTTGGTGTCTGTGTATGTGTTTGGAGTTTGACTGGACCTTTAAGAATCCACTGTCTGTTTCTCCCCTCTATCTTTCCATTTCTCTTTCTCTGCTCCTCTCTCTCCCCCATCTCTTTGGCATCCTTTAGAATTCACCAGGACTGCACTGCTAAGTCACCATTTGGTTGTAGGACCGGACCACTGGGTCTAGGTGGCAGTGTCTTTATTTCATTTAGAGAGATTTTAGAAGGATAAACAGTAATGGGAATTGTGTTTTGTTTTGCTTCTTTTTCTATTCGAAATAAGGCAGTCTTCCATCAGCATGGCTAAAACTAAGTGCACATCTCTGCCAGTTACTAGCTTGGTTTCTAATTTTAAAATTTGTGTTGGTGTCTTTCCCAAACCAGTGACTTAAACATCCTTCTTTCTACCTGGAATTTCTTTTTAAAGGAAGAAAGAATATCCAGATGATTTAAGCAAATGAGAATTTAATTCATCAGATTTAATCTTATTTTCTTGCTTAGATTCAAAGCTGTAATCTGTAAACAAGCTCATCATTAGGGAGATAGGTAATTACACAAATTAGATCGGAGAAACTTTGCCAGGGGAGATGGGTTTTGTTTACCCTCATGTGCTTGGCACCAGAGGAATTTCTTTCTCACACAAAGCTGCATCTCATGTGGCTAGAGAGGTGGAAAGGAAAAGTCTCTGAAAGGCATGTTTTTGTCCCTAGGACTAAAGCATGTCTCGAGTGAGCGCTTGTTCCAGCCTGTTTGTGGGGGGTCAGAGTGGAGTGAAAGACCAGCTGAGAGCGTGGAACAGATGGGGATCCTGAGGTTTAACTTTTCCCAAGAGCCTGGCATATATTGTCCACCCTAAATATGTTCTTTGGTTTAAGTGGAAATTCTCCTAAAATTTCAAGATGTGCTCTGCAAAAGTTGAAGTGCCTTCGTGTGTGATTAATCAAATTGCCCTGGAAAACCTTGACTCTTAAAAATAATTTCTAAGCTTGAAAGTAGATACGTTGTCCTAAAAGTACACATAGTCTACATGAGAAGTGAAGTGTCAACGTGAATTGATGCCTCTGTCTTCACATCTTAAAAGAAGAATGGGCAAAAGACTGGTGAGTGAGGGGAGTAGACTGTCAACCATGAGATGATTTCACAGGAAGACAGGATTACTGAGAATTGGGGCAGTGAAGGAGCCTGGGGTGGAGGGTAGGGAAACTGCATGTGAAAAGGAGGTGGAAGAAAACAAGTTCTCTTTGAACATAGGATCCTTATAAGGAATCATAACTAATAAATCTGCAAAGGTAGTTTGGATCTTGGACATCAAGTCTTGTCTTTCTGTTATGGACATGAGAGAGCCAGTAAATATTTTAAGTAAAAAGTGAACTAAAGAAGTTCACAGGAAAATAAGAATGGTCAGGCATGAAGTTCAGAAAGTGTTTGAGGGGTAGAGTGATCATTTAGGAGGTAAAGTATTCATTCTTTTATTTTATAAAAGATTAGTTGACCACCTTCTATGTGCTACGCACTGTACTACGAACAGGAGATACAGCAGTAACAACACAAATGTGAATTTTGCCTTCAAGAAAGTTACATTTGCAGAAATAAAGCTGTAAGTCAAGATTATTTTGGCTGTGATCATCATCGTAACAGAAAGGAAGCTGTTCATCTATCCACTCAGTAGCTATTTGACAAGCACCTTATACTCCAGGAACCTACTAGTAGGTGTCAGCGGTCCTCAATGAACTGGGGCTTCTGCCTTCACAGAGCTCAGAAGTTAGCAGGTAAAAAATGATAGACACTAGAGACCAGTATTAAGTTTTTTCCTTGGCACACATTTTTTGAAGTACAACATACACATGGAAACTTACACACGTGTGAAATGGTACATTTTTCACAGAGTCAACACAATTGTGTAACTAGCACCTTGATCAAAAAACAGACTATTAGCATCTACAAATTCCCTTATGTCCCCTTCAGTCACTGTCTGTTGGGAGTAACCACTTATCAGGCTCCTAAAAGTAAAAGATTAATGTTACCTGTCCTTGAACTGTGTATAAACAGAGCTATACTGTACCCACATTGTATAACTGCTGTGTTTGGTAAGTGTCATTCTGCCTTAAAATAGTTTGTTTCTTCTCACTGTTGAGTAGCAGTCTGTGGTGTGGATATACCACCACATATCTATCCATCCTCCCAGTGATGTGTACTTGAGTAATTTTCATGTTTTCAACAAATACTGTTGCTATGTATATTCTTCCAAAGAATAGTATATCAAGGGGATTTGACCTGGTTTGCAAAGCTAGAAAATTAAAAAAAAAATTGAGGTGGTAAACTGAGTTGGCATGGCTGTAGTCTGGCTACATCTAAGACAGCAGGGAGTTGGATTAAAGCACCCACTTGAGAAAAAGAAAGACTTCAACCAACTGGGACCAGGGCAGTGGGCCTCTGACTGCCCCTAGAATTGGTGCAACTACTGCCTTTGTAACACGAACCTCTCTGCTACTCCTAGTGCTCTCTTTCTGTGCTTGGCCTTTAGGCTGGAGGAATGATGGTTGGGACCTCAGGCTGGCAACCATACGGCACAGGGATTCTTTTATGGGAACTAACAGGTGTGGAGAGGGCCGTGTAGGGAATCATGAGTGCAAAGCCCCAGATTCTTCTGTTGGTGAAATGCTTCCTTTCAAAATTGAGCATCTGACATGATTTTCATTAGAGGAGGGCTAATGAAAATTAGGTCTGTCTAAAGTAGACTGATTTGAAAGGAATTTGTTCCCAAATAGAGTTAGGTGGAGCTGATTGGTCTTCCTTAAGTTCATTTTATAAAGGGGAGCAGGGGAAGGAGAGAATGCTTGGTGGAATGTCCGTAGACTGTCAGGGTAGGCTGATTTAGCTACAGCTGTGAACCTTGAGGTCAGACGGCCTGTGCTGGAAACCTCACACTCCTGCTTTCTGATTGGGTGACCCTGGGCATCGTGCTTGATGCTTATGCATTTTCTCATATTAACCTGGACAATCAAAGTGGTTGTAAAGATTCTATTATACATGCAGGGCATTAGAATAGGACCTGCTGTATCTGAGCATCTTGTAAATGTTGAATACTGTCATTGGAGCCTCCTGACTTACCACTTGTAACCTTCTGACTTACCACTTGTAACCTTGGACAGGTGAACATCTCCCTCTAAGCCTCAATGTCCGAGGCCTCCAAGGCCTCCAAGGCTCTTTCCAACTGTAGCAGTTATGATTTCTCAAAATGAAACTGTATCACCACACACAAGTATGTTCTGTGTGCCCTGGATGTTGACAGTTATAGCCCCACATTGCAAAACCCACTGCTTTCAAGCTTTGATGGCATTCAGTCTGAACATGTTGTATTTTGTGCCCATTGCAGGCTGCAAAGCACCCTAGCTTGGCTCAGAAAAAGAAAGATTTTATTGTGTGTCCTCTGTTTTTTCATTCCCTTTTGTTTTTAAGATTTCAACAGGTCACTTGTGAGAAGAAAAACCAGGATTCTTTGTACTCTCCATTGAACTTGGGTTCCAAATTCCCTTCTGGGAAAAGTCTTTGGTAAAAAATGCCCTCTTAAGTTTTGCATAAATGAATTGCAGGATCTTGCTTCCTTGGTTTCAGATTACACTTTTTTTCATCCTTCCATTATTTCTTTTTTTTTTTTTTTTTATTTCCTGGATGAGTGCAGAGTCTTTACTCCTAAATGAGGGCTACCTTTTCCTGTCATCCTGATGAACAACTTAAAAGAAAAAAACTGGGGCTGTTTATTTGAAATCAAGATCATGGCTAGGGTGCAAAAGAGTGAGAGGGAGACAAGGGTGGGCTTTCAGTTGCTCTAACAACCATAGGGCATATCTGTATTTTCTTCTTTTAGTGTCTTCTCTGATTAGTCTCCTGCTGTCTGGTTCTGGAAATCACCTGGGATCATTTTATGAAGGGATGTGTTATTTTAACCATATGTTTAAGAGAAATGTAATTGCAACAGTGGCTATTTAGTATTGTGTGTCTCCTACTTGCCAAGCACTTTACTGTGTACTTCATGTACGTCATTTTGTTGTAATATTCTATTTCTTGTACAAAACAATAGAGAACATTGCCTGGACACAATTGCTTTCTGGACAGTATCGTAACAGTGTTACACTGATTGCTGGGAATTCCTAATGTACATTCCTGTGTCAGGGATTCTACAAGGAACATGCTTTAGGATATCTAGGTGTTGGGTGTGGATGGTAGTTTGATCAGTGTCTTTTCATATGATTTTTCCGGCACCTTGTGTCTATTTTATATAGTTAAAGTTAAGTTTGGCCACTTACATGTCTGGATATCTTTCTCCTTTATTGAAGGGGATCCTGATCTGTGTGTATTATACTGTTGCACCCCAAATGGTTAATTAGAAGAGAGTATAGACCATTGTTATACCTCGTGTATTCAGTTTTGCACCTATTGTGTGCAAACACTGGGCCCTGTACCATTTGGATAAGTAAAAATAATTTGCAGCCTTCTGGAGTTCATATTCCAATAGATGAGAGAGGTACATATGTGAATAATTAGGATAATTTTCCTGTGTTGATAAGTATTAGAAGAGAAGTATAATGATTACAGGAAGCTGATGAGCTTACCTGGTTCAATTTACCATATGAAAGACTTTCCTATTGTATTATGCAGAATGTCCCATAAGTCACTGTAAGTGTGTATGGGGGTGGGATGGGAGAGGAATGGAAAATTGTAGCTAGATGTACGTTTATTTACAAAATATTTACTGCAAAACTTTACAAAATATTCTCTATGTGTTGGCCACCTCTTTCTACACATGCAAGTGTGCACACACACACTCGAAGACGTGTGTGTGTGCGCGCGCGCTCGTGTGTCATTGCAGACATCTTCCAACATACCTATCGTTAGGCAGTTTTCCCAGTGTCTGGTGACTTGCGGGTCACCCTGTAGTTCTTTTGCAGAGCTCCCTTTTGGACTATTTGAATTCACTTCACAAACATTGAGGTAGCACTTACTATGAGTTGGACTCTGTGTCCAGTACTGGGTTTGCAGTGGTAAACAGGACAGATCCTCACTCTACGGTAGTTTAGAGAAAAGACTTACTTGTACTAATTTATATTCAGAATAGCATGAGCATGATTTCCAAAGCACTTTCTCTCTTTTCCAGATCTCCACCTGGTGATGTGTTCTTTATTGCAGGCAAAGCCACCATCATTACACTAATGATCCAAGATATCATCTGAGCAGCTAGAGTTAGGACTTTAAAATATAAGTTGGATTTTGTGACAACCATTCAGACACTTGAGGGCTTCCTTCTTGTGTAGATGACAGCGACACTGACCTGTCCTCTGCTGACATATTCGTCTCTCTCTCTACCTCACTCCTGACACGGTGTTCCAGCTACATCCAGCTGCTCTGGGATGATGGACTGTAAATCTTAAATGATCTGTTGTCGTCAGCAGTAGAAAGAAGGCAGGCTGGTCAATCAAAGTCAAAAGCATCAGGTTAAAAATTCAAAAATATTTGTAATAAAATGGTATTTATTTCTTGGTGGGATTAATTGCGCTTTCATAATATCCTTCTTTTCTTCCTTCCTCACATCTTTTTCCGCCCCCTTCTCTTTGCCCAGAGCCAACAAGACACTGTGACATTTGCATTCTTGTTATTACTATCAGTGTAGTGCTGGTAGCAGTGGCAGTCGTGGACACATGAATCGGGGGAAGTACTAATGACTCACACAGAAATGTTAGCAATTTGTGGCAAAGGTTGGACTAGTTCTGGACACTTTCCTTCTTCCAGCAGCCCTTTGACACTTAGTATAAAAGATTGCTTGAGTAAGCTATTTGTTTGTAAGAGAGATAGGAAAAGACAGCAGAAGAAAATGTAACTAAAATTGAAAGCCGGGGGATCTATTTGACTTCCATTCCTTTCAAGGATGTGGCTAGCTCCGTTTTGGTTTGAAAGTTCTTCAGTAATGAATTGTATTGCAGAAGTTGTTTCCAAGTGCCAGCATTCACATCCTTACACCCCAAGACAGGGAAGGAAACAGGAAGAGAAGAATATAAGAAAGGCCGCGGGGCTGAGCTGAAGGGCTCTCCCCGCAACGTTCTTCCTGCAATCGAGGTTTTTCATGCTACAGACGTCTTGTATTTCAGATGCTGGGGCTCAGAGAACAAGGCGCCCAAATGCAGTGCTTTGGCTCGCTGAGGACTCAGAAATAAAGGAGATGAAAAGGCCTCAGAAACAGTCTCAGAACCAAGGTCTTTCTGACCTTCTCCTACACGCTCCTTTCCCTCCTGAAAGGCAGAGAGGGGCTTCCTCTGAAGTTCTCTCTATGACTAAGGGAGGTTCCTCCAGAAAGATGCAGTTATCTTGAGCCCCCTTCCCTCTAATCTCATCAAATAAAAGATTTACTCAGAGGAAAGGGCAGTAAAGGTCCACACCACCTGTTCTCCTGAGAACTGTACCGAGGAACTTCACCTGCGTAGGGAGACAGCCTTGCTGGCAGTGTGGTTCCTCCCCTGAGAGGGCTGATTTCCCCCCTCTCTAGGAGCCTCTAAGCCTCTTTTTCTTTTTCCTCAAACACTATTTAAACTTCAGCCATCCAGCCTTTCTTTGAGTCTTGTGTTTGTGGAAGTCCAGTGCATACGCACGTAATAAATTTGTATTCCTCTTCTGTTACTCCATCTACCCTCAGGTTTATTCCAGAGTTCAAACCTTCAAGGGGTAAAAGGAAGGTTCCCTTTGCCCTTAGACTGATGGAAGTAGTGGTAACAGTTGTGACTCTTCCAAAAGTGTGATGTTTCAGAGCAAAGAAAATGCTGGTGTGTATGCTGAGGTAAGCTGTGCAAGGGCTCATGTTTCTTTATTTTATGTTTAAAATATATGAGAAAGGGAATAGTGGAAATATGGAGACACACATAGAGTTACAACAGAGCTGTTGACTATGGTAATCTTAGCGAATCTTCTTAATGCTTTAACAAATAGATGATAATCACAGTCAGCACATTGATTTTTTGAATGCAAGCAGGCACGGAAGTGCTGCTTAAAATAGTATGTTGATTTTCACATCAAAGTAGGCCAAATTCTCTATGTTGACAATATTAATTTGCTTAGCCAGCTCTTTATTTCATTGACAGTGTGGCGATAAGCTTCAGCCCAGCTGTGACTGAATTATCAATCAAGCAACAAGTATTTGTTGTCTCCTGTTTGTGTGCAAAAGATTGCCAGCTACCGTGATGGGCACATGATATAAATAGCTTACAATGACTCCAGTTTCCAAGAAGCTTGAGTCTAGAACCAAAAAGCCTGTTAACTAATTCCAAAATTAAGTGCTGTGTTGTGTAAGTGAATACACAGCACAGGTGCTGAGAGCAGAGAGGATGGCTTAGAGCAATGGTTCTCAACCTTCCTAATGCTGCAGCCCTTTAATGCAGTTCCTGTAGGTCACGGCCCACATGTTGAGAACCTCTGGCTTAGAGCTTTGAAGAGCAATGGGGATTCCTACATAATTTTAAAGGATAGATAGGCTTGGCTAGAAAAATAGGAAGTTTTCTATCAATAGATATATCCTGGGTTATAGAAATAAGTAATGGGACTGCCTGGAGTTTATAGAAATCTGGCTGTCCAGAGGAAGTGAGGATGATAGGTAGGAATGATAAGGGGGGGGGGGAGGGAAGAATAGGACAGAGGAAGCCACAGTGGGAGGGAGCAAACATGATCAGTACTGGATGACTTTAAATACCAGGCAAAGAGAATTATCACAAATTATTGCTCAATTGAGTCTGAAAGGTTTGATTTTTGGATTTTTTTTTAACTGTTCTCCCTAAAGAAAGAAATGCTGATGTAAAACAAATTTTCTATTAAGTATTTTTTAGATGACAGCAGTGGTTCATGTTAAAAGGAGGCTGAGAACAGAGGACAAGAAGAGAGTAGATGAGGAGGAGAAGGAATTTTTTCTCACCTGTGATTTGTCTCCACTGTCCGGTATACAGGGTGGACATAAATTTCGTGTGCGATTTAAGTGTAAATTGAAACCTTTATGTCCACCCTGTATAAAATGGGTGGAAGTTGACTCAGTAACAAAGGATTTTCATGATAGCATCCTGCACGTAGCATAAACTCTGCCAAGAATTATTCTAAAACATAAAAGAGTAAGCTTTTTACCCAAAGTCCCACTACATCCAGCAGAGGGGCTGTAGCCAGACTGTGGGGCAGTGTTTTGGAGGGAGGTGCTGCAGCTGGTGACTAGCTACAGGATAAGGCAGAAATGTGATTTGGAAGATCTTAGTAAGCATTGAGGGAAGGAAGGCCTGGCAATAATAATGGCTATGCCAGCACCAAAGCCAAGGCTGGACACAGTGGCCACACCTGAGGCCAAGGCAGGAGCAGCCCTGGGGGCCAGGAGCTTGAGCATTTGAGACTAACCTGGGCAACATAGTAAGACCCTGTCCCTACAGTTTTTTTTTAAATTAGCCAGGCCAGTAGATGATCAAATACATACCCACATAAGAGAAAAATTCAAATCAATTGAAGGCGGGAGTGGGGGAATGAGGGAACAAGGGGGGGGGAGATGAGTGTGTTCTCACTTAATGGGCACAGTGTTACAGAGTATGGCACACCTAAGGGGGGATGGGACACAATTATAAGAGGGACTTTACCTAATGAATGTAAACATTGTAACCTAATCCTCCTCCGTACCCTCAATTAACCTGAAATAACATACATACATACATACATGCAATAAACCAGCCAGGCATGGCGGTGCCAGCTAATTGGGAGGCTAAAGCAGGAGGATAGCTTGAGCACAGGAGTTCAAAGCTGCAGTGAGCTATGACTATGCCACTGCACTCCACCCTGGGCAACACAGTTTGACCCTGTCTCTAAACAATTTTAAAAAGGGTCTCATCATGCAAGACAGGTCAGAACCAAGCACAGATAGTATGAGAAGAGCAGGAGAGAGTACCTGACACACGGGACCTAGGAACTTACGTGTGGAGTTGGCAACAAGGAGACACTCAAAAATGAAGTCAAACTGTAGCCCTTTTCATTTAAATGTGGTACCTACAATAGGCAAATTCCTGGGATGGAAAATAGGATAGCTATTACCTGGGCTTGGGGAGGGAGGAATAAAGAGTTATTATTTAATGGTTTTAGAGTTTCTTTGAGGGATAATGAAAACGTTCTGGGAAGGGATAGTTATGGTGGTTACACAGCCTTGTGAATGTCTGCACGGGACACTGGACTGTGCACTCAGAGATGGGGAGTTTTACGTGTGTGTATTTTATCACAGTAGAAAGAAAAATCCAGCCCTTTCAAGATTCACAAAAGGACTTCTGCCAGGAAGGAGCTCCTGGGCCGTGAGTCCACTGGGAAATCTGTTTTCCTTCAGGTAGGATAAGGGCCAAAAGTGGAATTTCCCAGAGAACGCAAGTCTTACGACCTTAGTGTTTTTGTGTTCCTCTTATTGTGTGTGTCCCATGAAGAAGCTGTTTTTAGCCACCACAATGAGGCACCAATACAATGTTCAATTACTCTTGCAACTCCTAACAAGCTGCTCCCAGCCTTTGTTCCTTTGCATAGATTTTCTAATGTCTTTGATTAATCACTTAATACATGTTTTACCTCTCAAAATTATCTAACTTCTGTTACTGCTTTGAAATCATTTTATGTTACTATTTTACAGATATTAGAACTATCAAGCTTGATTTCAAGAAATACTGATTATTTATTGCTATGCAGTTTGTACCTTCATAGTCAATTTAACTTGTTCTTCTGCAAATAAAATCAGCCACGTGATGCATAACTCATATTTTTGAAAAATGTGTTCTGCCCTGAAGGGCCCTGGAGTGCCTAGATTTTCCAGATTGTCTCACTGTTAATGTTTACTCAGACTGGTTGGATTCTCTTAACTTACAATGAAGTCTCAGTATTAAGATTATAAAACAGTGATTCCTTCCAGTTGGGCAGTCATTTATTGCATGTGAAACTCATTCTTTCTTTGCTGATGGTTTGTTCCTTTTTCTTAAATACATAGAAAACTTGGACCTATTTGAGGTCCATTATTAAGTCTGCTTTATAGAGGACAGATCCCCCTCTGTAGGGTAAGATGTCATACTTCTATCTGTAGATAAAGCAGACATGGTCAAGAAGAGGAACTCCCACTTGAGGAAGGCAGAGAACTTTTGTGAAGTTAAGAAGATGATCCAAGGTCTCTCATGGAGGACCTGATAATAGCAATAGTGTGAGTGATAGGGGAACCAAAGTCAATAATGAAGAGAGATTTCATCCAAGGCAGCCAAGAGGTTATTAGGGCATCGAGAAGAGAGAGAAGGAGAGGAGCAATTGGAAAGGGTTTTAAAGATCCTCCTTTGAAGATGTTTGTTTCTGAGAAGCCTTTGGAATGTAAGATGACAAGAACACACCCTCATTCTCAAATGAAATGGCAAGTTGGGAAGAATGGATAAAATATAAAAACTTAAATCGTGCTCATGTGAAACATTTTCCTAATTAATACGTTAAACTGTCTCCACCTAGTTTCTCCCTAATGAACAAAGGCAATTGTATTATTGTTCAGGCTCCTGTGGAGCTTTTGATAACAATGCAGTTATTTGTACATTCTTTTTCCTCCTCCTTTTTATGCCAGTGAGCAATTGAGCCCAATCATCGTATTTCTCTTAACATTGAAGGAACTGGCAGCTCTTGCTTGAGCCTGATGGATTTATTCTGTGTTCTTTCGTCCCACGGCAACTAAATTCTAGTTAAATTTATTTTTGAACAAAGGTAGTCAGCCTCCAAGAGATTCTCTTTTAAATGAATGACAGCAGACCGTTCCAAGACCATTCATTTGCTTATATCTATTTGCTGTATCTAGACAGCTATTATCATGCATGTGGTACTTCAGAATAATTTCACTGCGTCTGCTGTCAGTAGCAACCAGCTGAAGGAGCCTGCTCCAGCAGGACTTGTGCTTGGCATCTTGAATCCAAACTCAAACTTTTGATATTGCTTTGATATTTGTTCACGTTTGTGCTCAGAGATGTGATGGGAAAGAACGGCCATTTTGCATATTATTTATCAGTTTAAAGGGGGCTTTGCATGTACGTTGCATGTTTTAGGGCAGCTATCTTATTAACAAGTTTGCGGAATTAACATGTGTTTCTTCTTAGAACTTTGTCACCAAAAACAGAGGAAGTAAGACCTAGGAAAACTTGTTGGATACTAGAATGATAGTGGTGGGGAGAAACGCCAAAGAACTAATGTTAATCAATATCACACATTAGCATTATGAAACAAAGAGAGACGAGAAGAAACGCTCTCTCTCACTTTATGGGGGTATTCCAATTGATGAAGTTTCAGCTGGGAAAACGTGCCTTGGGGGAACGAAGGTTGGCGATTATTCAGGAATTTCCTATGTAGTGGTTGGGTTTTGGGTTGTTGTTTGTTTTTGCCAAGCACATTACATGGATTTCTTCATTATATTTAATCATCACAAAGTGCTCTCGTTACTTATGTTTTATAAATGAGAAAACTGAGGTTCAGAAACTTACCCATAGCCAATAGCTGGTAGATGACAGAGAGGGAATCAAACACATTTCAAAATCTTGATCCTGCTGCCCTTCTGTCTTTCCAGGGCCAATACCAGTGAGGGTTCACTCATGATTTTTATAGGATTCCCTAATTGGGAAAGGAAAATGGAACATCCTGATACCCTACATCCATTCCCCCAAAGGACATAGTCTCTTGTTTTGTTTTGTTTTTGTTTTTGTATAAACTCTTTCTCATGGAGAACAAGATTTAGGCTTAGTTTATATTTATCTGGAAGACAGGATTACTGCTTGAGCAGAAAGATTCATATACGTGCTGTGAAATATGTTCATGCCTACAAAGATTTGTAAGACCTTATGCTTACCTTGGAAATCTTACAGTCTAGTAAAAATGTTGGAAGGAAAGTGATGTGTTGAACACCTCCTGAGTTTCAGTAACTTCCATAGCTATTTTTGCAGACATACTTTTATTCAATCCATGAACAAGCTGAAATCACTATCAGCGTCCTCATTTTCCAGGGAGGAATGGGAGGTTCCAAGATGATGCATTTTGGCTCCACAGTCACATCGCTAGTAAAGAAGAGAGGTGAGACTTATGCCTGACTTTAAAACCAGTCTTTATGGCCACATTGGCTTGACCTCCTATTATACAAGGCAGTGTGCTGTCACATTCAGGGGTGGAAGTAGGCCCCATCTACCAGTTGGAAGACATCCGAGAAGGCTGGATGGCCTTGAGCAGGTCATATGGAATGGTGGCATATGAGCATGAGGGCAGCAGGGAAAGCGGCCTGTGCAGGAAAGAAGCAGAAGTTCAATGACGCTGAAGCAGAAGAGCCCAAGGTTCAAAAAAGAGGTGCTCGGAGCCAGTTCTCTTGTTCAAGCTCTGCCACTATCTTTAGGAAAATGATCCCATTTGCCTTCTATTTTGAGAATTAACCAAACAGTGGAAGAGGTTATGCCTTGGAAGGAAAGATGCACAAAAATGACACAAGAATACTTCAGAGATAGAACTGGGAGACGTGCCATTGATACAGAAACACCTGTAAACAAGGAAGTCAAAGTGATGGAGGGATCCAAATCCACGTAGTCCCAAATAGATGCTGCAGAACTGGAATTTCAAGCGTCGCACTGGAAATAAGAGCGCCGTATTCAAGTGAGTTTGCATTCTTCGGTCCAAGCTATGTAACAGTAAGAAATACCCCAAATGGCAACATAGAATCCTAAATCAATTAATTTCGCTCTTACCAAAGGGCAACATCTGGCTGCTGCTTTTCAGCAAGCTTCCTTGAATAGCCAGTGTAACAGGGGCACTTTTTTTTTTTTGCAATTACGCATTTCTGAATAATCAGGCTGTCTTGAGCAGGATTGAGGTCGGCATCTCATTTGTTGCCAGCACCGCCAAAGATCTATAAATCCTATTAACCACTGCTAGGCCAGATGTGCAGGCTGGGAGGGGAGGCTCCTTGCCCGTGGTGGTAAACTGTACACTGTTCCCTTGCTGCTGCTATTTATGGTCAAGAGAATGTTTACAAGTCTTCTCCCAATTTGCTCATTAGTTTCTACCGTATCTTTTAGGCTGGTTTTTCTGTCATGAATAGACCATGTCCCTTCTGCTTTGATTTGATTCATTAATACAATTATGTGGAGGTCACAGATCCTCCCTCTCCACTGGGATGCAAGGAAGTGCCCACAATTAGCAGAGATAAAATTCACATCCATCAGAAGAAGTGCCTCGGCAATGAGCAGGACTCTCGTTCCCCTCGCCTTGGTGCTGCGTAATGAGGTGGAGACGTGGAGACCGCTGCTCACAGACGTGCAGCGAGAGACTCACGAGGACGATTTCTGACTTTATATAAAGACTGAAGATGCTGTAGATCAAATTAGTGGAATACAAATGTCATAAGAATCTTCTCTTTTAAAGGTCAAAAGAAAGCCTGATTATTTTTATTTCTCATTAAAATTTGATTACAATCTGGAATCCCAGAATTTTAATAAAGTAGGTACCTATCTGTCTAATTCTTTTTTCTGAAGCACTGTTTTCTGGGTGGTGCAGGGAAGTTTCAAAGATGCTGATGGTAGGCCCTGAAAGTCTTAGTAAGACCTATATTTCTCAGCAGGTGATATATTTTATCATAATTTTAAAAATTATAGACAGACATTGTAGGGTATTTTCTTGTTGTTTGTTTGTTTGCTTGAGACAGAGTGCAGTAATTGTTGGTTTCCTTGGAGGTCAGGCTTAAAATGAGCTGAAAATGAAAAGGAATATTTTCACTCGAGACTTCCAAAGCACGGCCACATACAGGAAGGAAAGAAAAGGGGCAAGTGGTTCAAAACAGAGGTAACAAAGTCAAGCAGAGATAAATGTGACCTTAAATAAGAATTCAATCAGGTCGAATCATGTTTAACCATGTGTTGTAGACATTTGCCCGACATGTTAATTTATTGGCAAATCACCTTAGGGACAAAGGAAGGAAGAACATTCCAATTTAGAAGCATTTCTTCTGGGACCTGAAGCATTTCCCGTAATGATGGTTTAATACAATCGCGGTCAATTACCTCTTCTGAGAGAGCTAGGGATGTGTGCCACCTTGCTGAAAACGTTAAAATCCCATTAAACTTCGCTTATTAGTAACAGAAGGGGGAGGGGAGAAAGACCTGAATGATTCAATTCAGACCCAAATGACCAGGTGTTGGTGGCACTGAATTAGTTTTCCTGTTATCACCAAGAAATACTGATTTTCAAGTTGGCCAAAACCTATTTCCCCACTTAAGTCACCTTTATTAGCTGTCCAGCTTTCAGACACAGCCTCAATGGCCAGATTTTCAGAGATTTAGCCCATGACTCGACGCGTTAATCCATTAATTTCTTCTATAGGCAAAAATGGTATAGCTACCACCAAGAAAAGAAGATAAGTGAGCAGTGGCTGTGAGTGAATATCCACATCCCTGATACTTCTGAGATGACCTTCCCCGTCAGCAGGCATCACCAGGCAGAATGCTTGGCGTTGGTTCCAAATTCCAAAGAGAAATCCAAAGTAATTTTCCCGTTGAAAGAGACAGATATCACTGTAACCCTTGCAAATTTCTAGCTGAGAAAATTGGTGAAACTTCCAAGACTTTCTGAAATAATGAAAATGGGCATTTTTGTTTCTTAAGAAAGTTGAGAAGAGAGAATGGTGAGGAAGACTTCAACTCTCAGCAATTGCATTTTGCTGACCAAAATTCTGACACTTCCCTTGATCATGCAGGAGAAATGCTATCTGCTCTGTGAGTTTTGTAAAGAAAAAAATTATACATTTCATTCACAGTAGATTATTCCCCAGGCTTGTCTGGTTTTCTGTTTTGTATTTTGTTTCTTTTTCTTTTTCTACTAACATAATTACTTAAGTTGATGGATCATTGACACATAGACTCAGATTGCCTCTTCTTTTACTTTTTATTTTCTTTTTTTTAATGTCCTGCCCCACTGACTAACTACACTAGTGCTTGTATCAAATTGACCACCAGTTCCCAAGAAAACATAGATAGGGAAGGATTGTTGTAAAGGATTCACTTCAGTTTTCTGTGCTCAGTTATGAGTGTTTTGGAACTGCTTTCAGTAGTCATTAGCTTGGAACAAAAAAAGAACAACAACAAAACAACAACAACAACAACAAATTCAACACTGACCAGTCCTGGCTCTGTTGTATGTGAACTGTCTCCCAAATTCCCATTTTGTGCCTCATTCTAACATTAGAACCAGAGTTACAAAGACAGCAAGGCTTAAGCACATTTATGAGAGACTTGTCTCCATTACAAACAGAAGTGAAAACTGGGGTTTGGAGCCTGACATAAATGTTGAGGCCATTTGGACATCTCTCTGCTGGGAAGAGAGATTCAGCAGGCGCAAGAACACGTATTCCGATATTCTCTAAACAGGCTCACACTGAAGCATGGTGCAAACGTTTTCATATATCATTTAATTCTCACTCTGATCTTTCTGAGTCATGTTGTCTGTATTTTTCAAAGGAGGAAACTGAAGCTTAGAATATGTAATGTGTTCAAGTCCCCTACCTACTAAATGGTAAATCATAGATTTAAGTCCTTATTTCCTGTCTCCAGGGCCTATAAATTTGAACACGAGGCTATGTCCTATAGGTAAAAGAAAATCTTTACATTTTTTTTTTTAATTTCAAGTAAGCATTCTAAAAATCATCCTCTAATATTATCTTCAACTCTGGACACTCCTCACATTCTTGTTTATATTTTCAATGTAGATTTGTGATACATTATATTTATTATATATCCCTCTTGTGCTAATTGCTGTGGGTGGGTATAAGGATGCATTTTGATGTATTCCCTGCCTTCAAAATGTTCTGCCTTGGGACTTTTTATCTATCTTCTGCAAGGTTGTCTGGTACTTATTTTCCAAAATTAACATTCAAATAAAATTCTACCACATTTTGTTTCACTTACTGAATGGCATGGTTATCTTATATGTTGTTTTATTGTATATGCATGCTATTTTATCTGTTTTAAGCAATCAATATCAATTGTGGGCAAAAACTGTAACTCCAAGTACCAGTTATTTTATTATGTAGTGGGGATATGCAACTTCATGTAGAATGTTTCAGCACAGGCCCACCTGTTAAGTTGCCAACTGCATTGGCTCTTTCAACACTTCAGGCCTCAATCCCTTTTGTTTTTCTTCCTTTCATTTTTTTATGCCAGTTTATCTCTGCCTAATGATATTTAGATCTTAGAGGGCAGTGAAACAGAGAGAAAAGGGGAAATTATGGGTAGAGAAGAATATATTTTCCTATCTTGAATGTGCAGGAAACTGTCACTGGGAAATCAGTCACAGGTGAAAGTCAAGGCCTGTGGACATGGCTGATACCGTCTTTGCCTTCCCTGCACTGTCCAGGATGCTGTGGACAACACTGAGCCTTTGCTTATCGTTACTCCAACTTGACTTTTCTCGTCCTCTTCATGTGCAATTCATAGCTTATCTCCAGCTGCAAATTCAGACTGGAACACGAGTGCTAAATTGGTGCCTCACTTTGGACCACGAGGAAAGATTTTTGTTTTCGTTTTTCCTTTAGTCCATAAACAGGTGATAGATCTTTTCTAAGGAAACAGGTGCCATTGTGTTGTCATGTCATGCCATTGTACTATTGAAGAAAACGAACTCAAATGCTATTTTATCTGTGAAAATAACTATTACAGCTATTCAGTTATGCATCATCTAAGATGAGGCTCTTAGGTTCTTTCCTTCTCCAAATCCCACCCCCCTCCCCCCCACAAACGCACATGCTCCTCTGCGCACACTGTGCTATTTTTATCTGTAATTAATTTGAGTAGTTTCCTCCCTACCTTTCCTGGTTAAGTGGCCAGAGAGGCAAGAGCAGCCTCTTACTCCCAACTTGGGAGCAGAGTTCCTGCCACTCACTGCTTGGCAGTTCTCTTTCTGAATGGGGGTGGAGGGAAAGGAAGGAAGTGAAAAAACAGACTTATGTTGGTTTTGCTTTGAAGAAAAAAAAATATGGAAGAAAGATTAGCATTGACCACGGTCAGGAAAGGCAGGCTCGTGTGTACATTGGGCTTAGGATGAGAGCAGAGAGATGGAAATAGGGATGTTTGAAAGAATCTCTTCCCTTATGAGGTGCCTTTTTGGTGCTCTCTGGAGTGGAAGGGCCAGGACCAGGCTCCGCAGCACTTCTCAAGGCTGGCCCTAAGTAGAGACTGGCTCACCTCCTGTGCAGAGCCAGCGGCTGGCGCCTTCCCCGTAGGGTATGCCCTGTCCACCAACCATTTTGTGGATGTGGATGTGCTTACCTTTCTTTTCCTTTTCCTTCTTACTATACAGTAAATACATTTGTGTTGGGAAAGATAAAAGTAGTAGATAAAATATCGATTTCTCCCGATGTCCTCCCTGCCCATGCCCACACCACAGTTCCTGTGAGAAAAGGGATCATTATAAATATATATGCAATATAATTTATAATAAATATAAAATATTTATATATAAACATATAAATTTAAATACCCTAGCTTCAAAAACATTTGTGATTCTCACTGTGCCGTGTTACTTACTAGCTCAGACTTCACTTTCAAAAGTGCTGGTGTTCTTTTTTTTTCTCTTTATTCCTTTCATTTTGGCATTTAGACGGACCGGAGGTGTTAGACCTGTGTCTGGAAGGCTGCCTACTGATTTGGGAGGACATTTTTGCTTCTCTGTGGTGTCTGATAACATGCAAAGTATACATGGACCTTTTTTTTTTCTAATTAGCTTTTGTCAATGTTGCTATATTTAATGTGGGGCCCACAACGGCTCTTCTTCCAGTGGGTGGCAGAAAAGAAAGAAGGTTGGACACCCCTGTGGGTTTAAGCAAAACCACCATATCCCCGTCTTCCTCTGCTCCTCAGCATAGATCAGTGCTTCTTGCTTTTTGCACTAGAGACCTGAAATACAGGACCTAGGGACTTGTCTAGGGTGGTCTTTCCTATAAGGAGCATATTGCAAGAAAGGATGTTCTTTGAAAATGAAATGCTTTTGTTTGGATATGGTTAGTGGGCTCTCCCCAATTTTCTGTTGTAGCAATTTGGTGCCTGTGATGCATGGATGATTTTTTTTTTTTTTTTTTTCTGGGACTGGGTTTGAACCTGCCACCTCCTGCATATGGGGCCGGCGCCCTACCCTTTTGAGACACAGGCGCCGCCTGATGCATGGCTATTTTAAGTAATCATCCTTTGCTTCTCAAGTTAGCCATCTCTGGTTTTGTGGAAAGACTCCTCCCTCGGAGGAGTAACAGGTAGGAAAGATCTATCAGCTTACCCTGTGTATTATGAGATTGCTTAGTGGTGTGAATTAGCTGGGCCTTAGCAATTTCCCTATTTCAAGTGACCCATGTTGTAAGTCATTGGTCCCTTTCTATAAACTAGTAAGCATCACTGCTGTGATCTGCGTAGTCTGAATGGCCTCTTACTTATTTTGAATTTGCAGGTCTAAATCAGATTCTACCATCAGGGAACAGAATAATGTAGTACTATGCAATTATTTTGTCCAGTGACTTGCCTATAGGTGGTGAATTTTTGTTTCAGTTTCTTTCCTTATTCATGTATGTATTTCTTCACTCAACAAATACAGATTACTTGCCTGTTATGTATATAGCACTATAAGAGATATTTTATGACTTACTGATGTGTAATGAATAGTAGATTTGTGTGCGATGTATGACATTATCAAGGAGTTATCCTTCCATAGCTACCCTTGAAAGCTTGACTTCTACTTATTTCTCACATTAAATGTATTCACTTCCAAAAGTAAGACCAATTTGAAGTTGAGTTAGCAGAAGAATGATAGTAACATAGGGATATATTACAAGGCAGGCCATGATGGAAATCCTGGTAGTCATCCTAGATGTTTACGCTTGTGCTCTGAAAAGAGGTATCAGACTAGAATGAGCCATGAAAGACTTTGCTGACTGAGGATAGCTGTGATCAGTCTTGGCTCTAAAGAGTAGATAACTTCATACACAGACACTGTTTCATTATCCCCAACTGTATTTTCTTGATGATTGATACTCTTATTCTTTTATCTATCTGAAAATCATTTTCACTTAATTTGTAGTAGATCTTCTTGTTTGAGCTCCAGAAAATGTGAACAATACCCAGCACCTATGGGTAATCAGAAGACTTTTTTCTTAGCTCTAATGATCAGCTCCAGGGCATGGATAACTGGGTTAACCTCTCTTTGGATTAGACTTCCTGTCTCTGAAATAAGATGTTTAAAGAGGCTTCTAACAATAATTAAAATATCTTTTTGGCTAAGAATTGCACTTGGATTATTTAATTTGTTAGGGTTAACTATACGAGACAGGTGCGACCCTCTTCATTTTACTAAGAAAACAAAAATCAAGGCTAGGAAAAGTAACTTTCTCAAGGGCCCAGCCATTGTAAGATACTTTTGATTCTAAATCCCATGTTTTTATTATTCCTCTGAAGAGTTAAATTGGATTAC
The DNA here is from genome assembly GCF_000181295.1 of Otolemur garnettii. Classification (NCBI taxonomy): domain Eukaryota; kingdom Metazoa; phylum Chordata; class Mammalia; order Primates; family Galagidae; genus Otolemur; species Otolemur garnettii. Next base: position 13,750,797 of record NW_003852416.1, read on the forward strand.
TGCTAGAGACCCTTGAGATGCAAACCATACATATAAACCATAGCCTTTCTTTAAGACCAACTGCATTCCTCAGCTGAGTCCTTGAAATACTCAAGGTACCGAAATTTTGAAGCTAAACAATAAAAACACCTGCTATTTCTATCTATGTCTTCTCTAATTCATTTTTATACCTTTCCCAATTCTTGTGTACGTATATACCTGCTATTTCTATCTGTGACTTCCCTAACCACTCGTGTCATTCATTTTTATACCCTTCCCAATTCTTGTGTACAGTTTTGAAAATATACTTCTAGAGCTGCAGTGAAATTTTGGCATCTTGCCATCTCTTTTCATTTTTGATTCTACTTTGGAGGCTTGTCTAACTGTTTCCATTCTCTTGGCTCTGTGCTATGTTACGGATAGATGAGCTGTTACAGCAGCAGTAAACAGCCTCAAGTTGAATCAGTGGCTTAAAACAGGAAAGGTTTGTATTTAATTTATATTATATGACCAGTGTGGGTCATATGGCAGCTTCACCTGGCATTGTGACGGCTCAGGGACCCAAGTATTAAAGAATCCACCATCTATAACTGGGGGTCAGGGATTGGTACCTGTCTATGGCCTGTTAGGAACCAGGCCACACAGCAGGAGGTGAGTGACAGGCAAGTGATCATGAAGCTCCATCTGAATTTACAGCCTCTCTCAATCCCTTGCATCACCACCTGAGCCTGGCCCTTTCTCAGATCAGTAGCAGCATTAGGTTCTCACAAGAGTGCAATCCCTACTGTGAACTGCTCATTTGAAGGATCGAGGTTGCATGCTCCTTATGAAAACTTAATGCCGGAGTATCTGAGGTGGAAATGCAATGTACTTGCATCATTCCCAAACCATCATACCCCTCAGTGCCCTCCAGGCTGGTCCATGGAAAAATTGTCTTCTGTGAAATTGGTCCCTGGTACCAAAGATGTTGGGGAATGCACATCTAGAACATCGCTAGTTTTTGAGGTTGGAAAGGGGAGCAATGGAGAATTTCACATTATAATTAAGTATTATTACCTGGAAGATAAATGTGTCATGTCTTCTTCCTACCCTTTGCCCAGACCTAGTCACATGTCTTTATGATGCCAACAAAATAGAGGGGATGCATCTGCTGTGATCCATATATGGTTATTCTGACAAGAGGAAATCACGTACTTAGTATTGCATATATCCTTAAAGATTAAAAGAAAATAGAAGTGGATAATGGCACAGATACCTGAATCGAAGTATTTACGTAGCTATCAGCTCACCTGTATAGACATCCCTTCGTCTGTTTATCCTTTTATATGATATAATTTTTTGTAAAGTCCCTCAAAATATATAGTGTTAGATAGTAATAATTTTTCAATCAAAGAAAATTGGATGTTAGGTAAGTCAGTATAGAAAGACAATAAAGCCCAAGGATAAATTTGTCATTGACATATACATACGATGTGGCCCTATTCGACTGGTATATTCCCTACAAACTTTCTAGTAGCTAAAGCAAAAACTATGCATGTTGTATTAGATTGAGCTGCTCTAACAATATACCATAACCTGGGTGGCTTATATTTATTTTTCAGTTCTGGAGACTGGGAAATCCAAGATCTAGGCATCACCTCACCTGGCAGAAAGGACTAAGTTGCTGCCTTGAGTCTCTCCTGTGAGAGCGCTGATCTCGATCATGAGGGTTCTGTCCTCATGATCTAATCATCTTCAGTAGTCCCACCTTTAAGTACCATTGCATTGGGGATAAAGTTTTAACATGTGAGTTTAGGAGGAAGTATGAATATTCAGTTTTCACAGCATGCTGCCTGTGGCCTCTTAAAATTCAAGTCCTTCTCACATATAAAATACAGTCATTCCAACTCATTGGCCCCAAACATCTTAACTGGTTCCAGCAACTTTAAAGCCTAAGTCCAAAGTCTTTTCTAAATATCACCTAAAATAGATATGGCTGAGACTCAAGATATGATTCATCTTGAGGCAAATTCCTGTAAAGCTGTGAACCTGTGAAACAAAACATACTATGTGCTTCCAAAATGTAATGGTGTGATGGGCACAGGATAGACATTCCCATTCCAAGAGGGAGAAATAAGAAAGGGGAGCCATATCCCGAGTATGTTCAAACTATGAGGCCAACTTCACGAGATGTAAAACCCACAACGTCTGACAGACTTGCTTCATTTCTTTTCTGTTCAAATGGCCATGTTTCTGATTTGGAGGCTGATTGATGAGGGTACAAATCCGCACTAACCTTCTCTTCAGATGGACATTCGGCCATGCCTTTAGTGCTCTCTTCTGAACACACATTCTCATTTTTTTTTATTTTTTTGCATTATGGAAAGACTAAGACATTTTTTTTTTTTTTTTTTTTTTTTTGAGACAGAGCCTCAAGCTGTCCCCCTGGGCAGAGTGCCGTGGCATCACAGCTCACAACAACCTCCAACTCCTGGGCTCAAGCGAGTCTCTTGCCTCCGCCTCCCAAGTAGCTGGGACCACAGGCGCCCGCCACAACGCCCGGCTATGTTTTTTTTTGGTTGCAGCCGTCATTGTTGTCTGGCGGGTCCGGGCTGGGGATTCGAACCCGCCACCTTAGGTGTACGTGGCTGGCGCCCTAGCCGGGTGAGCTATAGGCGCCGAGCCAAGACTAAGACATTTTCAAATCGTTAAGTCCTGCTTCCTTTCTGCCTAAAAATTCTGTCTTTTAAGTCATTTCTTCCTCCCTTTCTTCCTCCCTCCCTCCCTTCCTTCCTTTATTGTGATACAGTCTCACCCCATAGGCTTGGGTAGAGTGATGTGGTGTCGTAGCTCACAGCAACCTTAGTCTCTTGGGCTCAAGAGATCCTCTTGCCTTAGCCTCCTGAGTAGCTGGGACTATAGGCGCCTGCCACAATGCCCAGATAATTTTTCTATTTTTAGTAGAGCCAGGGTTTTGCTCTTGATCAGGGTGGTCTCAGACTCTGCCCCAGGTGCTAATTCCACCTAGCCCAGAGTGCTAGGATTACAGGTGTGAGCCACCACATCTGGCCACTCATCTTCTCCTTTAAACAGAAAGTTGGATTTTAATTCTGGCGAACTTTGGTATCAACAGTAATTGTGTTGTTCTATAATATATGAATTTAAATATAGTTTCCATGATTACTTATTGACACCAAAATCCTGGACTAATATTAAACCCAGGCAATTACCAACAATATATTATCTGTGGATAGCTAGATCATTCTCTTTATATGTTAACTGATAAAGACTATATATTTTTAAGATTTACAGTGCGATTATTTGATATTTGTGTACCTGTATGAAAATTATCACAATTATATTAATTAAAACATCCTTTACCACTCATGCTATACAGTTGATCCCCATGACTTTTTCATCTTATAAATGAAATTTTGTATCCTTTGCTCAACATCTCCCATTCCCCTCATTCTCTAGCTCCGCTGACCACTACTCTACTTTCTTTCATGAGTTCAACATTTTTAGAGTACATGTAAGTAAAATATAAGGTATCTGGGTATATTCTTTAAAGCTGAATAATGTTCCATTGTGTGATATATAGATATATGTATGTGTATGGATTAGTGTGATATATAAACATAGGGTTATCCATGTTATATACATGGATATGCATCTCTCTCTCTATATATACATATTTATCACATTTTTGTCATCTTTTCCTTTCAGTGGAAACTTTGGTTGTTTCCAGATCTTAGCTGTTGTAAATAATATCGCAGTGATGAACATGAGGGCACTGATATGTCTTCAAGATACTGTTTTAATTTCCTTTAGAGATAGATCCAGAGGTGAAATTAGTAAATCAGATGGTGTTTACATTTTTAATTTTTTGAAGCATTTTCAGACTATATTCCATAATGGTTGTACCAATTTACATTCTCATCAATGGTGTACAAGGGTTTCCTTTCTTCTTTGCCTTCTCCAATACTTATCTCTTTTTTTTTTTTTGATGATGGCCTTCCTAATATGTATGATTTGGTGGTGTGTTCATCACCTTGTTGTGGTGTTGTGTCATTTGCATTTTTCTTATAATTAGTGATTTTGAGCACGTATTCATATATTCATTATTTATGTTTTCTTTGAAAAAATGTATATCTAGTTTCTTTTGCCATTTTTTAAAATCAGGTAATTTATCTTTTTGATATTGAGTTGTATGAGTTCCTTATACATTTTGAATATTAGCTCCTTATCAGATATAGTTTGCAAATATTTTCTCCCATTTTATAGGTTGCCTTTTCATGTTATTTTCTTTGCTATGAAGAAGGATTTTAGTTTGGTCTTGTCCCACTAGTATGGTTTTGCTTTTGTTGCCTGTTCCTTTTGCTGTCATAGCCAAAAAATCATTGCCAAATCCAGTGTTACAAAAACTTATTCCTATGAGTTTTACAGTTTCATATTTTACATTTAACTTTCTTATCCATTTTGAGTTAATATTTGTATATGGTGTTAAAAAAGACTTTTAAATATAAATTATTCTAATCTGTGAACATAGGATATCTTTTAATTTATTGGTGCCTTATTCCATTTCCTTTATAAATATTTTATATTTTTCATTGTACATATTTTTCACCTCCTTAGTTAAATTTATCCTAAGAATTTTTTGTGATGCTCTTGTGACTGAGATCTTAATTTGTATTTTGGATAGCTAATGGTTAGGGTGGGGAAATGAAACTGATAATTTTATTTCTATAACTTTATTGGATTTATTTATTAGTTCTAACTGGGTTTTGGTGGAGTATTTAGGGCTTTGTATATATAAGATTATGTCACCTGCAAAAAAAATAAGAGACAGTTTATTGAACTTGCCTGCATTTATTTCTTTTTATTACTCAATTTTTCTGACTCTAGTATTATGTTGAATAGGACGTATTGATAAGAGCATGAATGTTTATCTTACCAATGTTAGAAGAAAAGCTGTCCACTTTTCACCATTGAATTTAATAACGTCATGAGCCTCTCAAATATGGCCTTTAATATGTTAAGTAAAGGTCTTCTGTACCTAATTTGTTGAGAGTTTTTACCATGAAAGGTTGCTGAATGTTGT
>NW_003852416.1:13755875-13891550 GCF_000181295.1 Otolemur garnettii
TTTTTTTTTTTTTTTTTTTTTTTTTTTTTACATGTAGTGTGATAATCATGTGATTTTTATCCTTTGTTCTTTTAAAGTAATTTATCAGATTTATTATTTGCATATGTTGAATCATTTTTACAGCTTGACATGGTGTTACGACTTTGTTAATGTGGTGTTGAGTTTGGTTCACTAATACTTTGTTGAGGATTTTTACATTTGTATTTTTTCATTAAAATTTTTGGCCTGTAATTTCGTTTCTTGTATTATTCTTATCTGGCTTTGGTATAAAGGTTGTGCTGGCCTTGTAACATGAGTTTAGAAATGTGCCCTCCTCTTCAATTCTTTTGAAGACTTTGAGAAGGATTGGAGTAATTATTTTTTAAATGTTTGGAAGATTTTACCCATGATGCCATCTCATCCTGGAATTTTCATTGTTGGGAGGTTTTTTTAATACTGATTCAAACTGCTTGCTTGATATTGTCTGTTCAGATTTCTTGTTTCATGATTCATGATTTGATTCAATTTCATGATTTCATGATTCATTATCTTGGTAAGTTTTATAATCTTTTAGGAATTTATTCATTATTTTAAGTTATCCAACTTATGGTGTACAATTATTCATAAGAACTTTCTGATGCTTCTTTATATTTCTGCAGTATCAGCTTTAAGTTTTCCTTTTTAAATTTCTATTTTATTTAGTTGAACCCTCTCTCTTTTGCTCTCAGTCTAGCTAAAGGTTTGTCAATTTTTTATCTTTTCAAAGAACATACTCTGAGTTTTTTTTTTAATTTTCTAATGCTTTTTTAGTCACTATTTCATTTATTTCAACTCTAATAGTTTATATGTCCTTCTTTTTGCTGACATTGAGCTAATTTTGTTTTTTTCCTAATTCCTTAACGTGTAACACCAGATTGTTTATTTGAATTATTTTTCCTTTTTTGATGTAGGCATTTATCACTATGTATTTCTCTCTTAGCATTGGTTTTGCTGTATCTCATAAATTTGGTATGTTATGTCTTAGTTTACTTTGTCTCAAGATACTTTTCATTCTTGCTTTCTTTTTTGAATAATTGGTAGTTCTCCTTTATGTTGTTTAATTTCCACATATTTGTCAGTTTTCCAATTTTTTTCCTAGTATTGAATTAGAATTTATATCCTTGTGATCAGAGAAGATATATGAGTTAATTTCAGTCTTCTCAAATTTGTTGAGAATTGTGGGCCAAGGTATGATCTGTCCTAGAGAAAGTTCTGTGTATGCCTCAAAAGTATGTGTATTTGTTGCTGTTAGACAAATGTCAGGTATGTCTATTAGGTCCATTTGATCTTTAGAGTTGTTCAAGCCCACTGTTGCCTTATTGATTTTCTGTTTGATGGTCCATCCACTGTTGAAAGTGCAGTATTGAAGTCCCCTATAATTATAGTATTGGCTCTATTTCTCCATTGTGTTCTATTAATACTGCTTTATAAGTTGAAGTGCTCCAGTGTTGGGCACATATATATTTTGAATTGTCATATCCTCTTGATGAAATTGCCACTTTATCATTGTATAATGGCTTTCTTTGTCTCTTTGGACAGATTCTGACTGAAAGTCTATTTTTTCTGATATAACTATAGCCACCCATGGTCTCTTTCAATAGTCATAGAATACCATTTTCCATTCCTTTACTTTTTAGCGTGTGTTTGTCTTTATGGCTTGTGTGAGTCTAGTAGGCAGCATAGTATTGATCTTGAGTTTTTGGTTTCTTTGTTTTGTTTTGTTTTTGTTTGTTTGTTTTTAACCATTCAGGCACTATGAATCTTTGGCTGGGAAAATTTAATTCATTTATTTTTAAAGTTATTATTGATAGGCATGGACTCACCATTTCCATTTTGTTGTTTACGGACTCTTTTGTAGTTCATTTATTCCTTTATCCTAATCTTCCTGTCTTCCTTGGTGATTTGTTGAATTTTGGTTTTGGTAGGCTTTGTTTTCATTCCCTTTATCTTTTGTGTATCTACCAGAGATTTTTATTTATGGTTACTGTACCACAAGGCTCATATAAAACATCTTAAAACTATAATATTCTAACTTAAGCTGATAACATGTTTCTTTATACTGCATAGAAAAACTCTAGTCTTTTATTGCTTTCTCTCATTTTTATCTACTAATATATTTTCCATCTTTTTATATGGTGTTCCCATTAACAAATTATTGTAGCTATAATTATTTTTAATACTTTTGTCTTTTAACTTTTATACTAGTGTTCAAAGTGATTTACTGGGCACCATTACAGTATTAGAGTATTCTGAATTTGACTATATATTTATCTTTACCAGTGAATTTTGTACTTTTATATGTTTTCATGTGGTTACTTAGTGCTCATTTGTTTCAACTCAAAGAACTCTCTTTAGAATTTATTGCAAAGCAGGACTTGTGGTGATGAACTTCCTTAGCTTTTGTTTGGACAAGTCTTTGCCTCTCATTCATTTTTGAAGGACTGTTGCTGGGTATAGTGTTGTTAGTTGAAAATTTTTTCTTTTGGAACACAGAATATATCATCCAAATGATCCAAATTTATTTTGGTTTATAAGGATTCTGTTGTTAAGCCTTCTTATAGCCATGAGGATTTTCTTATGTGTGACATGCTTCTTTTCTTTTGTTGTTTTTAAGATATTCTTGCTTTTGGCTTTTGATGATTTATTTATAATGTGTCCTGGGGTTTCTTCTTTGGATTGAACTTACTTGGGATTCTTTAAGCTTCATGGATCTGGATGCTCATATTCCTCCATACTCTGTGGTAGTTTTCAGGCAGTGTTTTTCTAATAAACACCTGCCTTTTACTGTCTCCCTTATCATTCCAAAAATCTGTACAGTTGATTTTTGTCTCATAGGTCCTTTATTCTTTTGTCACTCTTTTCCAATCTTTTGTCATTTTGGTTCTCTACTTAGCTAGTTGCAAATGACCTATTTTTGAGTTCACTAATTTTATTTTGTATAATTAATTATACTGTGAAAGCTCTCTACTGAATTTTCTGGAATTTGTTATTCAGTGGCAAGAGCCTATTTGCAGTTTATATCTCTTTATACACTGTCATTTTATTTATTTATTATTCTCTGAATTTCATATTTTTGTCTGTTTATTTTTTTATCTCATTGAGCTTTTTTAAGGTACTTACTTTGAATTCTTTTTCAGGCAACTTATAGATGTTTATTTCTTCAGGATCAATTACTAGAATTTATTAATTTCCTTTCATGGTGTCATATTTGCCTTGTTGATTATTATCTGTTCAACTTTACACTGATAGCTATGAATTTTAAGGAAAATAAAAAAAAAAAAAAACATCTCTTACAGTTTTTACAGACTGGTTCTAATAGGTAAAAGCCCTCTCCAGTTTAGCTCCTAGGCTGATGGGATTGCTTTCAGAATTCCAATCTCAAGGTGATAGAGGTGGGTCGTTTGACTGCTTCTGGGATCCAAGGTTGATAGGCCTGTTGCCAGGGGCTCCAGTGGACATGGATTTTGTCTCATCTCCTGGTAGACTAGTTTGACTTAGTACTTCAGTCAGTCACACTGGCAGTGGGATGAGGATCCACTCTGGGCATGCAGACAGCAGGCTTCTTACCCATTTCTTGGATGGGTGTGACTTTTTTCAGATCCTTGGGAGATCTCTTATTAGACCACTGAGTGAATGCCTGGGCAGGTGGTCAGTCCTAGATCCAGCCATAGAAGAAAGGGGACTAAAACCAAGTCACAGGACTGCTTTAGGGCATACAGATAAAACAAAGGTCTCCAAGCCTGCCTCTGGGGTTACAAATGGATGTATCTCCATCCAGATTTCTGGACTTTTGGGACTTTGAACAGGCTATAGATGAGAAGGAACGTAGCTAAATTTCCAGAGCATTTCAGGATCTGCTACATGGCCAAGTTTAGCAAGCCTGCTATGGGGATTCAGATAAGCATGTCTCCTGGGTCCCTGTTTGGGAAGTACCACTCTAAAACCATACCTAAGAGGATCTAGAGCTGAGTTTCAGGGATGTTTCAAGATCTGCATCCAAACTACATTTTGGAGGACCTATCACTCAAGGTACTTGGTGCATGACTTTCTCCAGCCTCTTTGCTGATGGATTTTACATCCAGACCAACAACACAGGGGGCAATAGCCGAATCCTCAAAGGGATGAGGCTGTTGCCATATTTGTAGCCAGGACCATAGTCAGTGAATCTTCCCTAGGAGCATGAGTATACTGGTAAATCCTAGGCTTCTCTGAAACTTTACAAACCCCTAAATTAATCTGATATTTCAGAAAGTTATTTTTGTTAATTTTGCAAATTTTGTTGGCTGCAAAATTAGTGTTGCTTTGGGGAATATGATTGAGTCAGTTCCTATTATGTTATCTTACTGATGTTACCTCATTTCTTTAACATTTTAGTATAAGGAAACAGAAGGAGCCAGGCCATTCCTTCAACACTTTACTTAGAAACTTCTTCAGCCTAATATCCAATTTCATCACTATGAGTCATAACTTGCACAAAACACTAAAACATGAAAACAGTTTAATGAAGTTATTTGCTGCTTTATAACAAGGATTATCTTCTTCCAGTATCCAATAGCATGTTCCTTATTTCTGCTGAGATGTCGTCAGAATGCACTTTACCATTCCCATTCTTACCAACATCCTGTTTAGGATTACTTAGGTATTCTCGAAGAAGACTGAAGCTTTCTCTATACCTCCTGCCCCCCACCCGACCTTTCTGAGCCCTCACCAGAATCGCTTTTAAAGGTTCTTGATAGTAATATGGGCTTTTTCTATATTTACTTTAAAATTCCTCCAGCCTCTACACTTGACCCAGTTCTAGGTTGCTGTACATTCTCAGGGATTTGTTACAATAGCATCCTTGCTTTGACATACAGATATCCTGTTAGTCTGTTTTGTTTTCTTTTGAAGGAGAATTGTTTGGGGCCACACATTAAATACACAAACACTCATGGAATCTGATGAGAAAAAGAAAAGGTCTGTGAATACTTTTTGTGATATCTGACAAAACAGATAAGCAAAACAGTCCTCAGATTATCCACATGTGGCCTGTGGAACCACAGATTGAAGACCCCGGACCAAACACTGTGAATCCTGTTTTAGTCTCTTTGGGCCACTATAACATAATACCATAACTGATGGCTTTTAAACAAATGAATTTATTTCTTTAAGTTCTAGAAACAGAATTAGCTCACCAGCAAATTCAGTGTCTGGTGGGGGCCTGCTTTCTTATATATAGATGGACATCTTCTGTTTCCTCATGTGACAGGAAAGGTCAGAGGAATCTCTGGAGTCTGTTTCATAAGGGTACTAATCAATTCATTAGGATTCTGCCCACATGACCTAATCACCTCCTGAAGGCACAACCTCTGCATGCCATTACACTGGGGATAAAATTTAAAGTTAATAGCACACACGTATTGTTAAGACTGATAATTTTATTTGATTAAAAATGTTTAAAGAGAGGATCTTTACATTCAATACTGAGTGAGAGCTGAGTGTGATTTTTCATTGGGACTCTTAAGAAGCCGTCCAAGATAGTTAGCAGTTATAATAGCTTTTGCTTATAATGCCATTCAATATTTAGATGGATAGAAGAAAGACTTTTTTGAGAGATAATTAAATTCAGAATACATAGGTAGTTCTCAGATCTCGTTTAACTTAAAATAAAAGGCATTTAATACATATCTGTCCATACATCTATTTAACAAGCATTTATTGAGCTTGTGGTATATTGGGCACCGTGTTAGATTTGGAAAATACCAACATCTGGTACTGACAGCAAGCTGGATTGATTAACCTATTGCATGCTAATGATCGAGGGAAAGCATCTTGCTCTTGCTGAATGTGGACTGATGGTCACGTTTGTTTGGTATAATAGTTTCTTAAGAGTGAATCTCATGTGTACCATATGAGTATACATAGCAATAGGAGAGAATATTTGGTGAGAAGATCCCAATACCAACTTCTCATTATGTGCACTGAACAGCAAAGCCAGAACTATCTCTTGCTTTGGTCAACCATGGGGGTCCAAGGATGTCTAATCCAGCATAGCTTGTTAATGTGTTTTCTGCCTCTCTAACCTTTTCAACTTTTCCTACTCTTTTCTGTCTTCTTTCTGCCATTCTCATGTGGTACTTCAGCCTTCAAAAATTATTCTTTCTATGTGTGGTAACGCACACTCGTAATCCTAGCACTCTGGGAGGCTGAGGCAGGAGGGTCCCTTGAACTCAGGAGTTGGAGATCAGTCAAAGCAAGAGCAAGACCCTGTCTCTACTAACAACAGGAAAATTATCTGGGCATTGTGGCAATGCCTGTAGTCCTGCTGCTTGGGAGGCTGAGGCAGGTGGATCAATTGAACCCAAGAGTTTTATGGTTGCTGTGAGCTAGGGAGATGCTTTGATACTCTAGCTTGGGCAACAGAGTGAGACTTGGTCTCAAAAAAACAAATGCTCTTTATTTCTTAATCACTCCATTCTCCAACATGCCAAAAAAACTTTGTTATACTGTGTTCACTTTCTAGATCAACCTTCTTTTTATACTCTGACTTTTACATGTCCTTCTAAATAACGCGTCTTGTCTTGAAGCTTTCCTATCCTTATGAATAGTTAATTAGAGCCATATCTGTGTTTACCTCTGAAATCAATTCTTCATTTAGGCTAGACATATTAAATGCTAAGCACAGTTATTGGCCCATCAAACTCACTCAATACGTGCTAATTGATTCTTATCAGTATTATTATTATACTTCTAAAATTAATGTTGTAAACATTGTAACCTAATTGTTTGTACCTCAAATTAATCTGAATTTTTTTAAAGGGTAAAGTACATGTTAATTATGAAGAAATCAAATTGAGCTTTTCAGCATTTCTTTTTCTTGTTAATGCTTCTGAATATACCATTGGCATTAAAGTCATTCTCAGCTCTTCCAGATCCTGTGTCCCATACAACTGAAGTTGTAGCATAATTGGCAGCCCTTTATTTCTTAGCTATGCCCACAAACTCCTAAACTGCCCTTTACTGTAACCTAGAACCTGATTTGTCCCTTAAAAAAAAAAAAAAGTAATACCAGTAGATCTAGATGGAACTCTTCTGTATTCGTCAGACAATTTGGTGAAGGAGGGCTGAGCAAACGTCTATTTTATATGATAATCACATGAGAATAAGTGTTTGTCCAAATTGCAAAATCCTAGATCTGTCTGCCTTCCCTCTCTAGGATGGCCGTCTCTGTTAAATGTTCTTTTCTTCTAGGAACATCGCATTTACGATCTTTTTCCTTTCCTCACTCTTTACGTCTTTACAGTACATGGTTCCTACACTGCAGACCCTGAGGGGGCAGGTGACTCTGGTCTGCCAGCCAGGCCACAGCATTTCCCTAGGTGAGAAACATGTCAGAAGGAGGAAGGTGAGCAAAGACAGAGCTTTCAAGCCAAAGATACTCATTCCCCAGACTTTTCTTAACTTCTTCAAACTAGAGCTCCTGAGCAGGAGAGGTAAAAACCTAGTGCAGGAAGATTCAACCTGGTGAGAATTTGCTCTAGCATAACTCAACAGGGATAAAAAGTTGAGCTTTTTTTGAGAGATGGTGAGAAACTAATTCCTAATAGCCTCACTTAGCACTCCAGGCAGTTCTACCTGAGAAGTCCCACTTTGAGCTTCTCATTTGTACAGGCAATAAATCCTCTTTGTTGTTTAAGCTTGATAGAGTCGGGAAATTTTTTGTGCCTGAAAGGTTGACTGATTCACCATTCATTAAGGCAGGAGGAAAACCATGTCTGTGACCTTTAGTCCAAGTTGAAGAGTAGCCTTCAAGTTAACTCATGATGAAATGAAGGATCATTATTATTTGAGTTTTCCCTGTTCCAAATGGGACCCATGGTAGTGGCCACAGGTGGTTAGAAGGATTTGGACTTTGAGTCATGCGTGAAGGAGTGCAAAAGAGCATTATAATGGCTAATGGATTCCTCTTTGGGGAATCCTCTTTCCTTCTCAGCTTCCTCCTGAAATATAAAAGCCTGCACAATGCAGATGGCATATTTCATTAATACAAACAGAAGTCCAGGCAACAGATGCTTTGGGGAATGAGGGGAAAGGAGATCTCTGTATTTCTCCAACAGTAACAACTCCGATGACAAATTTCTCCCACTAAGCATATTGAACCAAGAGCAGAGAAACATGTAGTTCTCAAGCCTTAGGCATTCTATGGTATTTTAAAGTAGGGAGATCAAAATCAGTATTTTTGGACAAAGTTCGTATGCAGAGAAAGATGTGGTGAAAATGAATGAGCAAGAAAAGCTAAGGTCTGCTTTGTGAATTTCACAGGGCTTGGGGATGGGCAGAACTTCCAGTGTTCTATGTCTGTCGAGACGTATATTAATAAACCCTGCTTGGGACCCCTGCCATCCACAGTGACAAAACCCAAGCCAGGTCAGTTATTTGCACATCAAGGGCTGGGTTATGATGGCTTCTGTTCCTTTGTTTCTTATATCGTTTTGTGAAAAATGCAAAGTAGAAGTGATTAATTGCAGAGCAGACACAATTGTCTATTTGTGATCAGTTTAAATCCAAATGCCAAAATCTAAATTATGAATCTGTGTCAAGGTATAATGGTTAAAGAATCATAAAAAAATTACATGATACTTTTTGGTCATATTCTCCTGAGTTGTGACTTTGGACAACTGCCCAGGAAGGAGTATGGAAAGGAGAAAAGTATGGGGATAGAAAGAATAAGATAGGTAGGAAATGCTTCTGCACTGTTTTAGTGCTATTTTGATGGAGAGGGCAGATTGTGTTAGCAAGCATTTGGTGGCAATATTATGTCAATTTTTGTGACTCCTCAATCAGGAAGCATAATGCTCATAAAATACTGTGGACAGTGGTTACAGGACATTTTTCTGCTCATAAAATGTAAAGATTTTATATTACAATTTATAGTATATATGTGCTCTCTAAAGCACTTTCTGCTCTAATTGTTTGTGCATTTTTAGCTTATTCAGTTGTTAGAGTTGAAAAGGCTGAGTTAGGCTGAACAACCACTATTCACAACTTTGCCTCTAATGTGGACGCTCAGACTCCTCTGGTTTTGCAAGACACTTTTCCTTTCTTTCTTTTTTCTTTGTAGTGCTTAAGTAAAACCCTAATGAAATTCCCACTGAGCTATAGGAAGTCAAATATAGCACCTTCAACAAATACCAGCTAGATCCCCCTTTTATGTGTAACTCAAAGAGATGATAGCACAGCATTAGAAGTGCCAACTACTGACTACCCAATACCCAGTCTTCACGTGGCGAAACTGGCTTAGCCCTTTTGTTCTTTTCAGATCCCCAGCACTCTATCATTTTCCTTGACTTCCCCAAGTTCATGGGCCCTCAAATAAGGCTCTTGGAAGGAGAGGCATTCAGCTTGGTTTGCTTGGGAAGTACCACAGTTTCCCTTGCTGTATTTGAAGCCTTTTTATATCAGAACCAGCTCTACAGCATCTGAATGAGTTATAAAATGAGATAATGACAAGTGTCTAAAGTGCAATGATAGTTACTAAACATTTATTACTGGTTCTTCACTTATCAAAGAAACAAATACATATCATGTGCTGCATCATGCTGGCCACTAGGGCAGTAGTTCTCAACCTGTGGGTCACAACCGCTTTGGACTGTATTAAAGGTTCCCAACATAAGGAAGGTTGAGAACCACTGTATGAGGGGATAATGGTGGCCAAGGTAGACATAGTCTCTTAAAGTCTAGACAATTCCCTTTAGCTTTATCTAGTTTCTATACTGAAAACACACTAAACAGTTTATACCAGTGATTTCCAACCGGCGCGTCACATGACACTGCTGTGCTATGGGAGGATCTTAGGTGGGCCATAGACATTTTAAAACATCATTAATTAAATTATTTTCAAAGGAATTTCAAAGCACAGTAAATATGTTTTTTTTAAAAAGTTTTTTTTAAGTCAACATAATTTAAGTGTGCTGGAGAAGTCTAACTATAGGTTCAAGTGTGCCATGAGATGAAAATGGTTAAGAACACTTGTCTATAGCAATAAACGTGTATCCTATTCAGAGTCATTACCAATCAGGGATTGCAAACTAAAGGGCCCAGCTAGGTCACAAATATGTACAAACTGGGTCAACTGGGAGTTGGTAGGGTCTGATAGAACTTGTAGCTAAGTGAAAAATGTCATACTTAAAGTTCAGTTATTTTTAAGTAATACTGAGTCATTTCTCTCCGAACATAAACACACACACGTACACATACCCACATGCACACACATACACTTAGTTCACAGAAGACTTGTTTCTACGAATATTGTCTTTAGCATTTTTATATTGAGGTTATTGCTTTTCAATCAAGCATGCATGTCCATTTTTTTAAAGAATTCCAATTTTTCTTAAAGAGAGAGACTTTTAAAGTAGCATTAAGAACCTTGGCAAATAAACTTTTGTTTTTAGGTGAGTATTTCCTTGTTCTTTCTCCCGAATCTTCTGCAAGAGTTAGGTCCTAAAGTAACATCAGGAGAGAGTAATAAAGATGCAGCCCACTAACCACCAAAGTCTTGGGTTAGAACTGGTGCCTTGTCCTCTGGGAAATGTTCAGCTTGAACAGCTAAAGCTGAGAAGTATTCTCCCCCTCACGTAGGATAACTTTTAAGTCTACCCAACCAAAGGCTGATTGTCAAGCTCTTTCTTTGAGATTCCCACTAAATGCTGCTTTCTCTTGCCCCTAAACAAATACAACTTTGATTTCATCATAATGGATGCCCATAAGACCATATATTTAACTTATTACGATTTACAAAATGCATCTATATTTGAAAAACTTACATTTAAATAATATGAGGTAACAACACTTAAGTCCTAGTTACTATACTTACATCAAAAAGGCCTACAGAAATTTCTGGAAGAAAACATTCTTTTAGTTAGCATGGTAGTTTGTGCAACTCACAGATTATAATTTCTAAAGGGACAGAAATGTCTACTTCTCTTTGCATGTGGAAATATAAGAGCGTTGCTGCCTGTCATTGTGATTGTAACAAAATTAGAGGTACATGGGAATAATAATTCACATTCTATAGAAATTACATATTATATTGCCTGTATTCCCTCTAGGTTTTAAGATGAATGAGGTCAGAAATAATGTCTGTTTTTCTCATATATCTTCTACTCCATGTACAATGCCTGGCACACAGTTGGCGTTTAATATGTATTTGTTAAATCCGTACAAAACAAATGAACAAATGATCACTTTAAGCTGTAATATTTTATTGTGTTTTTAAGGGGTTGTTATATAATTCTATAGGTCTTTGGCTCAGTAAATTTAATAATACTGTACATGTATTTTAAATATATTATCAGCACCGTTTGGTAGAACTTTCTGTAGTGATGGAAATGTTCTATGGCTTCTTTGCCCGATATTGTAACTATTAGCCACATGTGGCTATTGACAGTTTCAATGGGAGTAGTGTGGCAGAGAAACTGAATTTTTACTTTACTATGATTTTCACTTTACTTAATTTAAATTTAAATAGCTTCATGTGGCCAGGGGCTGTCATACTGCATAGTGCATAGACCATGCCTTAACTTTAGGGAATAATGTTTGTTGGTTAGCACCGTGTTTGGAAATGCTTATGGAAAGAGTAACATTATGAGAGGGGGACATGTAGACTTCTTGTATTTTCTAGTAGCTTTTCCCTCAAAAAATATTTTCAATCAAAAGTACATGTAATTGAGACTGAGTTAAAACACAGAGAGATGTGTTTATGTAGCACGGAGTTAACTGAAAAAAAAAAAAAAAAAAAAAAAAAACATCTTGTTGCCCCTGAAGAACTTTCATCTGCCAGTCCAGACTGAGCCCAGCTGTTACCCACTCTCACACGTCTTCCCTCACTGCCCCCTCTGGAGTTCCACAGAACTTTGTCAATAACTTTACCACTATCTATGCCTTTATTGATTGTTTTCTCAGCCTTAAAACTTCCTTAATAAAATGAACACTATATCTTATTTATGTTTGTGCCAAAGCTTATAATGGGCATAATTCAGTACTGTGCACATTCTTGGTCTTTTATGAAGAGTTACTGAGTAAAGAAAAATAAAATAGGGGGTCAAAAATTTGAATTCTAGTCCTGTCTCTGCTATTACCTAGTGACCTTGAGTCTGACACTTAATGTCTTCAAGTTTCAGTTTTCCTTCATGTAAAAGACAAATATTAACACCTGCTTTGCAAGGGTAAATGCATGAGGATCACATGAGAGAAATCATGCATGTGTAAAGATGCACTCCTGTGGCTCGAAGGAGTAGGGCACCAGCCCCATATGCTGGAGGTGGTGGGTTCAAACTCAGCCCCAGCCAAAAAGTGCAAAAGAAAAAGGAAACCCAGTTTTTGTCAGTTGATAGTTCCAAGAAATTTACTTCATTTCCAGAAAGAAATCATTCCAAAATTATTGGAAATTATGCCACAAAGGCATTAATTAACTTTCCTTATAAAATTGTGTCTGCTCCAAGAATAAGATGTTGGCTGAGTCCGGGCAGAAAGTAGTCAATTTGTTGATTTGACATATACTGCCAAATTTAGGCTGTCTTTATGAAGATAGCCTAAATACCTAATGGTGGAAGCAAAACAAAATATATAATTATTGACCTAGACTGTAGAGATAACTCACATGTTACATTCAGAGAATTGACTAGTTGTTCAGTATGGCAAGCAGCTCCCAGAAAACAAAGGTGGTTTCTGGGCCCCTCATTGTCTAACGAGTGACACATTCAATGTTCAGAGTAGAACTGTAGGACTAAGGCTCTGAGGTAGATTCACTGAAGAGCAAAGATGAAAAGAGCTAAATATGGATAAGTTGGTAAGGAAAGGCATAATGAGGAACGTGAAACCACCTACCAAAAGTCTAACAATAGAAAGAAAAACCTGTATATTATGGAAAAAAATACAACAATAACAAGATATTACAAAAATTGGCTGCTCTGAAGCTCACATAATGTCTGCAGATGACTAAGACATGTCCTGCACATGGAAAAAAATCCTATTAAAATAGTGCTTTGGAGAAAATGCTGTTTCATAAATAGGATTGAACAGATATCCATTGATTACTTGACTATGTAACAGGCACAGAATGGGGGCATTTTTATTTATATTGTTTCATACACTTATGTTTCTTTTATTTAAAATGGCAAATTAATATGCAGGTTACATACTATTAGTTTACATACTTAGCTTTTGTGAGGTTACAGTTTGAGTTGCAATTGCATCCTTCACCCAAGATGTGCATTTACCCAATCTGTGCCTTCCTCCCCACTACTTGTATTTCACTGAGTTTTTCTCTCACTTTTATATATTTCAATGATGTAGATTTTCACATGCTTCAGGATTCCGATGGCAAAGAGATGGCACAAAGGGAAAAAAAATTAGATCATAATTTAATTAAGGGATATTTAAAAGTCAGAATTGAAAGATACCAGTAAATTATGGGGTAGCATCCAGACATTAGCAACATTGTGCACCTGTCACCTCTAGCCCTAAAGAGACTGAGTGATTATTAACTAGATTCAAGAGGGAGCTATAGTAGTAGGAAAAGCAGATTAGAAGAGTTGCAGACTCAGGTAGAAGAATGTGACCGCTACTAATCCATGGCCAGGTGGAGAGGCCAGGGCTAATGTTGAGGTGGGATGGGATATAAAGACTTGGGTCTCTGTCTTTCTAACCTAGGGACTTTGGCCAGTTCCACCCATAGTCTCAGATGAGAGGGACACAAAGAAAGGGACTTCAGGGGGGTTGGGGGAAAGCCTGGCCTGCTGAACAAGGAAGTCTGGAGGACCCACAGGAATATTCACCACTCAGCAACTCTCAGTGCAAAAAGAAGGAAAAAGAATATGGGTATGAGGTAAGCCATGTAACCAATGACCAATAGCAACAAACAATAATCAATGACCAATAGAAAAGAGCAATACTACTTGGAGGCACAGAGAGGCCAATGGAAGAGTTACCACCAATTTCAAATGGAGAGAAAGAGGGTATTCATATCCCTGCAGGCCTTTACATCTCACCTGTTCTCATTCATGAGGGGGATCTGCTTCCAGCTCTCTTTGGAAGTGCTCTAAGCTTTCTCTTTATTCTTGAATGAAATTTCTCTTTGTTATACTAAAACTGATGCAGGTTTCATTTGCTTTCTATTCACATGGCCTGGGCTGCTCCAGTTTTACTTCAATTTCCACACTCACTTTCACTTTCCTGAACCTCCTCCTCCCCCCACCGCAGTGCCTAGGTTGAAGTTTCTAGGTCAGTGGAGTAATTGAACCAGGTCAACTGAGTCCTGGGAATCAGGAACCCTGACTCCGAGGCCCCCAGCAATCCGGTTGTTATAGCTCTGAAGTAACTCTGTGACACAGAGTGTGGGGAAGGAATGTAGGAAGGGTTATGGAGCGGGATGTCTAAATATTAGACTCAGCCTTTTTTTTTTTTTTTTTTTTGCCTTTCTTTTACAAATAGGAAAATTTAAGTCCAAAATAAATAAGTGATTTGCTTACAGGCTTGCATCAGGGAAGTCATGCCAGATGTTTCTGATTTGGAAAATTTGTTTTATAAATTCTCCATTTCTGGTTCACTTGTTTAAAATAAATCACAGATTGGATGGGCTTCTGGATTTTAGTTCCTGAGACAGAGGGTTTTAACCAGTTCTTGCTTGAGATGCCCAGGTCCTGACTTTGGCTAGTCACTTTTCCAGAACTTTGCGTTCATCACAATTGGACATGGTAAGAGTGAGTGGGTGTCCCTGTGTCTTTGGTAAATGGTCCAAATACTGAGAGAGGTTATTCTCTCTGTAAAGTACTGAATTGTTCTTTAGTACAGTTTGGAGAGTTGGGGAAAAATAGTGTTCTGAGGGTGTAGAAAAATGAATGGGGAAAATGAGATGGGTAATCTAAGAAGAAATCAGGGGAAATGAAGTTTATGGAGAAAACTGTGGGTTTAGAGTGGGTGTATGATTGGTTATGTTCGGAATTTGACCTTTAAAAATATTGATAGTTTTACCAAATCTTTTCTGAGCGCATATCATTGGGGTGAGGAAACTTCCCTTTTTCCTGGAAAGTCTGATGAAAGATCAACTTATGATTAAGGCAGATTAATAAAAAGGTTTACCATACCTTGAATTGCAGAGTGATTACCCAATATCCCAGTAAGATCAAGATATTTCTATACCCTCCTTTTAGAGTGGAGGGGGAGATGAAGACTATAGGTAATTTTGTTTAAGGAGAAATAAATTGCTGAATGGATGGGTAAACAGATCGACTTGTAAGTGATTCTCTTTGCAAATTAAATTAACCTTGAGAGACAGGGGTTATGTGTAGAATGAATTGGGTAGGTCTGGTTGCAACTGGGCCAGGTCTTAATCTTCTTGCCTGTAAAATATTGAGATAACAGGAAGGGGAAGGTAAGTCAGTTGTCCTTTTGGTGGATCTATCTGGTCGTGCAGATAGAGAATCCCTATCAAGGGCCTTGGTCTCTAAAGGCCTTTAATTCATAATACAAAGGAGTCACACGTTGTGTGATTCATTATACAAAGGAGTCACACGTTGGGGTGAAATTTTCTGAACTATTCCAATATGATATGGTAAGCTGTTTTACTAAAGCTGTGTCTTTATGTACACCATCTCTGTTTGCTAAGTTAGGTACTTAACCACTTAGAGGGAGAAAATGAAGATGTAAAGAAGTTGAAAGTTTTAGGTGGTAAAACATGATTTTGAAGTTTGTTGTTGGCTTACCTCATAGCCCGTCCCTTCTACCTTCCAACACTTAGCAAAGCAAAGCACAAAACCTGCATTCCTTACATGCAGGTGAAACAACTTTGGTCTTTGCTCCTTGCAACAATAATATAGCCATATATTACCTGCATTTAAAGTGACTGCAGCATTGGATAAAATGTAATTCGTCTATTAGCAAATCATGTATCTGTTTCAACTTAGTACAGTCTATTTTATGCTGAATGTGGCTGTTTCCAGGTGGATGGTAATGAAGAATAGGCAGTGAGGGTCTCTTAAATGCAAGAGTAAAATTCCTGAGTAAGTAATGTGTGTCTTTATCCTTGTTTTGTTATGCAAATTAAATCCCACACACCCTTTGGCAATGACTATGTTGGGGTTATATTAGAGCAGTTCACAGACTATTTTTCATATTTAGCCTTATCGTATTTTAGCTGAGTCACTTTTACCATGCTTCTTCTTGGATGAGAAGTAACTTTTTTTTATAGTCTTCGTGATTTCGGCCCTATACTTAGCCATTTGGTAACTTTTTAAATTTTTATTTAACTGTAAAACTCAGCACTGATAAATCACCAGCTTTTACATAGAGAGTGGATTTAAAATTTATACACTGTGACTGAGGAGGGTAGAAATATAACTTTATTTCTCCATAACTGAATACTGCTTGCTCACTGGTACCTATTTCTGCTTAAGGAAGGAATACTCATCTGCCAGTTGGATTTATCTTACTCACTTCCAGTTAAATCCATTGCTTTTAGGCTAAATCCAGTTCTTTGGAGCAGACATTTATTCTTTCAGAGGTTTTTCCTCACCTCTGCTTGTTTTCCACTGCTGGGGTGCAGGGGGACTATGAGATTAATGGCTGCGCAGAGCAGGAGGGAGTGTGGAAGTGGCAGCAGGTCGCATGCAGCCTCCGGCTATTGCAGGTCTCTAATGAGAATGTTACCCCTTAGTATTTCAGACTGACTCTGTCTCGGATGGGGTGCAGATGAGAGAGATTGTCTTCTGTTTTCTGGCCTGTATTATGCATTGGGCTCCCCTCCCCTAAGCCCCCATTGCAGTGCTTACTGGGGCTGTGTTTTTCCCTCAGGAATGACCATTCAGTGCCTCTCCTCCACACTCACTTCACTTCTCACCTTCATGACCAGTCAGTGCCTTTAGCAACATTAGACCAGAGGAAATTTTCACGTCTCCTTAGCACCATGGGGCTGCTTGAGATATTTTGAAAGACTTCCTTCTTATATGTTCCAGCAAAAGAAAAAATCAGGTAATGAGTCTCTTGCCTACAGATCATCACACCTATCTATGGGGCTTCTGTTAGTCCCCTGCTGAGAGATTTCACTCCACAGGGCGCAGGGCTGGCTGTTTCAGAGACCATCCTAAGTGTCCAGTCACATTGCTATTGAAGTTCTGAGGGGTCCCACCAATTCCAATGGGCCTCTTTCTGTTGAAGTGGCAAACTGATCCTTTGTCCTTCCCCACCCGGTGTTTTTAGTATGCTGTCATTACAAAGCACACTAGGTATATCTGTGATATACAAAGTCTTTTTTTTTTTAATTCAGAACAAAAGCCACCTCTTTATTTCTTTTATCTGATTATTGCCATTCAGAATTTCTTTGGCCTCTAAACCTTTGTATAGTCAATTACTTTGAAAACAACAACAACAACAAGGTACTTTGAGAATTGCAGGTCATCATGATTTTTTTTTCTGTAGTCTGTGTTATAACCCCTCTCTTTGAGATTGTGTGCCTCACCAGCATGGCCTAGTCTTAACGAGAACAAACTGCTTACGGGAAAAAAATTACCAAGCAGAAATATGATCTGAGTAATATCTAAAAATAGTATACAACTGCTGTATTCTTAATGTCATTTTGGAAGAATATTTAATGGAAAGGATTTCCCAGTGAGTTCAGATTCTCTGTATAATGGAACAATGTTCCTTAGAATGCTAAGACTCTGTATTATGCAATATATAGCATGAAATATATATAATGTATTCATACATAGTACAATAGATACCTTACACCATTGTTTGGAGTGATGGAGGTGTAGTGTAGAATAAAATAACAAAAATGCCTGCCCTCATAGAGCTTACGTCCTTGAATAAAAAAGCAGAAAACACTTACATTAGCAAAATTTGAAGGATATTGATGTTATGGAGAAAATAAAGCAAAAAGGAATAGTGTTTTTTGTGTGTACATGTATGAGAACTGGAGGTTTTTCAGTTTTAAATGAAGTGATGAGAATTGAAAAATCTTGAGTGGGTGAGGGAGTGAGGTGTGTATACATCATGATGATACTGGTCTAGACATAAGGAACTGCAAGTGGAAGTTTTTGAGGCTGGGCTGAGTGTGCTGTGTTTGAGAAAGAGCAAGAGGATGGAGTTACAGCAGCTGGGGCAGAGGGAGTGAGGGAGGGAACGGGAAGGGAGGAGGCCAGAGAGGCGGTGGTGAAGGAGGTTGTAACAGGCAGGTTGTGCAGGCCAGGCAGGTCAGCGTAGGGGATGTGGCTTATTCTGAGGGAGATGGAAGATTTTAAACCAGAAGTGACACGAAAGACTTAACTTTGTAATAGAATTGCTGTAGTTGAGAATAGATCGGGGTAGGGGAGAATGAAGAGAAATTCCAGAGGCTATTTCAGAAATTGAAACAGGTGATGGAGATGGCTCAGACCAGGGATGCAGGACTGTGGGTTTAGGGAAGTGCGTATAGGCTGGACTTGCACGTGGAAATCACTCATACATTTGAGAAGCCAGTACTGCCATCAGGGTAAAAACAATAGCAGCAAGACAAACCGTGGCTCCATGGCCAAGGAGGTTGGGTTCAAATTGCAGGTTAAGTACTTGTCTGCTTTGGAATTTGGAGACTTTCTAAGCCTGAGCCACATGAGGCTTCTGTAAGGGTTAAATGAGCAACAACTAAGAAGTAGCACAGACAGACAGTTCCTAGCAAAACTCAAATCATTACCCGGCATTATTGTTGCCATAATTTCTTTTATTATTCCAATAGAGAAAAGCAACATTGGAATCATGAAGCATTAATGATTTATTGTTGTTTTTTTCATAATCTTCTCTCAGCCTAGGAATCTGGAAATCGTTTTCATAAAGCTGAAAGTGCTTTCAGAATTTGTGTGGCATAGGTTTTTAGAAGTAAAATGCAGAGCCTCTGTTTCTCAAGTCCTGGGCTGGGTTAGCAAGTCCAAAGCCACAGACAGAAACACTTGGCATCTTATGGTTACTGAGAAAGGAAAGTGTACAAATCAATGTGTATTAGCGCCCTCACATCACGTTGCTTAGCTCTTAAGCCAGTTCTTTGCTAATCTGTAGCACATGTTAATACATATTTGGGTTCTGAAGAGGAGCTCATTAAGAATGAAGGATTTCAGAATTTGACTGGCAGGCACGTCAGACTTCAGCTTTGTCATATCCAAGGCTGGAATAACAATAACATTGAGATTTGAACACCATAGCTGTTGTGCCCTGAGAGCTGAGTGTATGCCACCCCCTGTGCCATTGCCTCTCATCATGTGGCACAGGTGATATTATTCCTGTCTCCCGAGTGAGGCTCAGCACCACTCAGCTCCATCAGCATAAGCAACCATCTTCTGAAGAACTCTTGTCTCCCGTCCTGGTTTTCACTGCAGGGGTAGTTCATCTCATTTTGAGTAACATAAGCTCTTGAAGTGTTCTTGGCATCTCAACAATGTAACCGAAAACGTATCTCGTAGTTAATGAGGCTTTCTCTTTTGTAAACTCTAAACTTCAGTTGCTTCTAGTGTGGCTTCCAAACCTTCTGCTTAGAAGTCCATCTGCACTTCAGCTGCGTGTATGTCTGTGCCTCTGTATAGCATTTCCATAGTTGACTTAAGCAGGAAATCTTTTCATCTTCCTACATAAATCAACTTTCAGTATTCTTAAATCACTTTTGTAGCTCTTCTCAGAATTCTCTCAGATTTACTGGCACCTGCAGGTGCTCTGATATGTAGCGATGTGCAGTGCTGTGCATTCTGGTGGCATCGCTCAGGGTCTCCTTCATACAAAAAGACAGGATAATTGGAAGGTGAGGGATGGATGTGAAACCACGTGGCAGCCACTTGGCTATTGGGAGATACTAAGATTTTTCCATTTTACCATCCGGAAGAATGGAATGAGTTGAGGTAAGTCACGTGTAGCTGAATGTACCATTTAGACTTGGAGGGAGGAAAGTCCAGCTGTTAGAGGTCGGTGGGGCTCTCCAGTGGTTCCTCTATGTTCAGTGTTTTTAGGCCAGGGACTCTCAGGGCAGCATCACTGCAGAAGGTTACTGAATCTCAGCGACTTATTCTCTACCTGGATCCTTAGTGTAGCAGCAAATGAACTCAGTCTCTGGAATTTGGAGTCTGTGTCCATGCATAAACGGTTAAAGATGACTTTAAGACAGACACTCCATTCATCTTCCTGACTTTACGAGACTGTCAGAGGGCCGGAGATGCAGGTTTGGGAACATCAGAAGAGTTATCCTCCAGGAAATGGAAATTGATGTCCCAAATTAATCAGAACCATCCCCATTCTGTTTATATGACCCCATCAAGTGATGAAACAATGGATTGTCATCGTCAGGAGCCTGATTCATAAAAAAAAAAAAAAAGGAGAGAGAGCAGCAGCTTCACTTTGAATCCTACAGCAGCATCGGGGCTCCTGAGCACAGGTGGGAACTATGGGCTTCCGGATCAGGGAGGGCTCAGAGGGGGGTACTCACCAACTCTGTGGCCCAGGCAGGAGAGGGTGAGTAGAGGCGCTGTGTCAGCAGCAGCTGCAGGACAAGGTTTGGAACACAGTGTGGGGAAGGATTCCCGCACTAAGTACTCCTGCTGGTGTTTTCCTACATTGCTTTATCACTGAGGGCTTCTGTCCCCTGCTTTCCCTCCATACGCCCCATGGAGAATAGAGTTACTTCCCACCTGGTTACTCTTCTCTAGGTCACTGGCTAGCTCTCCTTTTATTTCATTCACCAGACTCTGTGTGTGTACATTAGAATAGAGGTTTGGCCACATTCTCAGCCCGCAGATCCTAGAACTAGCCTTGCTCCCAACTGCGGCTCTCTCCATATCACTTCTGCTATGTGAGACCCGGGTTCTACATCCCAGCTCAGCATTTTCCTGGCTGAACTTTCCTGAACGCTTCTCATCCAAAGAAGGGATTTGCTCCAGATTAAGTTCATAGTCAATGAAGCTATTGTTTATCATTTCACCATCTCTCCCTATTACCAGAATATCCCAGCAAAGCATCTAGGCTTAATGCTGGGTGGTTTTACACAGTTGGAAAATAGTAACAGATATCTCCTCACACTTTTAAACCTTGTATAGTTTCCCTCTGTCATTTAATTCCTCCAAAAATGTTGGAAGATTAATATTACTATTATTGTTATCAGTCACAATTATTATCATTAGTACTATTATTTTAAGCATGAGAGAAGGAAGGTCAGTGAAGCAATGATCTAGCCTAAATTACAAAGCAAACCGCTCTGTACTGTCTGCCTCTGGGGAGAAGGCAAAGGAGGATTAGTCACATAACAGAAACTTTTAATTTCTCCACAGTTAAGATGGGAAGTGGAGGCAGACACCGGCCATTCCATTTTCTCCCCTCTTCTTCTTCCCCCACGGTGTCCAGTGAGGCTCATGCTTCCCCAGGATTCTCCCCATTAGCGGGCAGACCGTACCAGGCCACTGTTGGCAAGAGTGCCCTCAGCGCTCCTGCCCTGCATATGAGGAATCACGACTGAGGAGGAAGGAGATCAAGAAGGCATGTTTATCCCAGAGAGAGCCCAGAGCCCCATCTCTGTGGAAGCCATCAGGGCGTCCATCCCCTTTCCTCCTAAACTGCCTTTGGGTCGTTGTTGGCTGAGTTACAAAATGACATAAACACAGGCTAAGGGATTCGGTGTGTCCATGGATAATTCTTTTTTTCTAGTTTATTTCCACAATTGTAAATCTGAAAAGAGCTTCAGGAACCTTAGAGCCCTTTTAAAAATTATAGTGATGGATGAAGTACGTGTTCTTGGACATTGGTGGGTTTAAGTTCTATAAACATTTGCAGTCAATTGAATTTAGTTGCGTGTGGATTGACATGAGGTTTAGGAAAATATAGAGGTAACAAATATCATTGTATTCATCTTACGCTTGGGAGGGCTGATCTGCCTTTGCTAGGAAGCATCTGACATAAATCCTCTCGCTTTCTTCTTGTATTATTTAACCTCCCCATATTATTCATTTATTCTTTAATTTATGTATAGGAGACATAATTTGGTCCCAAGTGATGAAGACTTAGCAGAGAAAAGGAGAGACATTTCCTGACTCCTCAGAGAGAGGAAGACCGTATTTGTTAAATGGTATTAGAGCACATGGAAGATAATTTCTGCAGATTTTTAAAGATAAGATAGATTTCTGTGTGTCTCTGATACATTACTCTTTTTCTGAAGGTGAGAAAGATAGACTGCCTACTACTTGTATGACCTGGATGGATATCACATAAAATTATAGTATCTATGCCACTTTTTGTTTAACTCACGAAATAGTCTCCCTTCTTGTCAAGTAATATCAGTTTTACCATTTGTTAGTTAATTCTTTTTTCCTTTTCTTTTCTTTCTCTTTCTCTCTCTGTCTTTTTTTTTTCTTTCTTTTTTGAGGCAGACTCCAGACTCTCACTCTGGCACCCTGAGTAGAGTACCAGTGTCATAGTTCATGGCGACCTCAAGTTATTGGGCTAAAGCAGTCATCTTGCCTCATTTTTTTTCTTTTTAGTAGAGACAGGATCTCACTCTTGCTCAGGCTGGTCTCCAACTCCTGAGCTCAAGCAATCCACACATTTCAGCCACCCAGAGTGCTTAGATTATAGTCGTGAGCCCTGCCCCCTCCCCCAGCCTTGTTAGTTAATTCTATTAAAATGTTGGGTTTAACTTTTAGTTTGTTGTAGCAAAAATGCCCCCCAAACCAAAATTAACAAGTAAAATTCTTTTTTTAAAAAAGACAATATTTGTCATACACTTAAATGAAAAATTTAAAAAATTGACTTTGAGTGATTATGATGATTGATATTGTAGAGGTTGGCTGTTGGTCAGTGCAGCCTATCTCCCATGACTGTCTTTTGCATATTACAAGATTCTAAGTCAGATTATAATTTCAATTTGAGTAAAACTAATGTATTAATATTTGTACAATTAATTACAGTTATAACTAATAGTAATTTGACCTAATTAGGTTAGATAGTGGGACATTAATTGGAAAGGACACAAATCCCAAAAATTCTAGGAAAAGATGAACAGGCAAGTGCTTGGAAAGTTCTAGCAGCTGCAACAGAAGTTGTTCATGAAATTCCCAGGTCCGACCATTGATGTAACTCAAACTCTATGGTCAAATTCCAAATGAGTAGGAGACACACTGAGTATCTCAGTTTAGGTCACCTGCCTGTGTCTCCTGGGGTGATATGTGCTCAGGGGGTGGAGATGAAATCTGCTGATCACCTGGTTGTGCCTACAGGAGCCAATTCTCTGAGAAAAGTTGGGTTAGACAACATACAAATACCCCGACTTCATTACACGTCTGGGCCTGCCGTATCTATCTCATTACTTCTCCAATGAAGCAAAGGTAGTCTAGTATATCACAAACCAGACACCAAACCAAAAACCAGGGTGCCTTACCCGACTAGATCAGAAAACCCATATTCCCACCCAAAGGCTGCACACAGGTGCGGTACAAGGACTAGAAGCCACCTGTCCATCACTGGCAATGTGCTTCCTTAACGTTCATCTCAATGTTGCCTTATGATTTTGAGATTTATGGATAAAATGGTAAGTTTAACAACCAGCCACACAGACCTGTATACAGAATTTGGGGGAAAGTGTGAGAATAGCCACAAAATCAGGCCATTTAAATAAAAATAAGTAGAAATCAGTTGGTGAGGCAGTCACCCAACCCACAGCAACTGAGAAACTCTAGCAACCAAGCTAATGCACGTATTTCTTTTTCTTCTGCTATTCTTTCCATCTTAGCTGTCTTTTCGTGATAAGTGATATTTTTATTTCTCAATCATGTAACTCCTCCCTGTATAAGGTTCCAGTAATTTTCCAGTTGGCCCTTATTACTTGCCATCCTCTTCATCATCACTATTTCTGCATACTGAGCATCTCCCAGGTGGTTGTAAATGGGCTTGGTGTATTATATAGAGTTGCATAATTAAGTTCATGAACTTATCCGAGAACATCACTGTGGTTACCAGCCTGCCCAGGGGACTACGTTGAAGGTGACCCTAATAGTGATATTCTGCAAGGAGGTATATTGCACCTTTTCTGGGATTCGTTCATGAACTTAATTGTCCAACCTCATATATGTTTTCTTACTCAGTCTTTACGACAACTCAAGATATTGGTGTTGTTAGGAGTTAGTGGCCATTAAGGTAGATTAAAACGTTGGCTACTATTATAGCTAAGAAGTAATAGTACCAGTCTATATAAGTCCATCAGGATCTTTCCATTGTACTGTAATTGCCTTTTGTTTATAACTGAACATTTTCATCAAGGCTATAACTACAGACTGTCCAGAACCACTGTGGGGTTTCTAGTTTTCCAGAGAAAAATGGATTGTTTTAAGGCTGCGTGTTTGGGAGGACAGTCAGCCACGTGGTGGCAGGTTAAATGGAGTGAGCTTCTTCCATTTGCAGGGGACACTTATTTGTCTTGAGCAAGACTGACTTAAGATAACACAAAGCCACAAAGGAATAAAAATAAAATCCAAATATTGTCATTCTCAATCTAGTGCTCTTTCTGTTTCTGGCAATATTTAATATCTTCTGGGTAGAACTAAATAGTGGGAATAAATGAGTGCTGTATTCATAAACCATGCTGTCAGGTCACTTAATCTATCCAGTAACTATGATGTATGTGTTCTATCTATTGCTTTTTTATTTTAACAACAAGAAAAAAGAAACAAAAGTGTCAAGAGATCATAGGTTTGTCTAAAGCCACCATCGGTAACTGGCAAAGTCAAAATATTAGAAATGGTGCATCTGGACCTACCTGCCTCCTAATTCATAGTGCTTTCACTCTGCCATATGGTTTATAGCTGGAGTAATTTATTATTTGAAGAGGTAAAACATACAGGGTAAAATTTTAGGATATCTTAACGTTTTAAGCTGTTCTATAGAAACTTCTCTTAGTTATTAAAAAGTAGGCTTTTACAAGTCAGCTTCCCAAAATAATCTGTGTCATTAAATGCATCATCTATCCACTTCTGAGCTTTGAGAAATGGATTAGTTTGTATCTGTGGATTTGTACCTTGGACATATCTGTGGTCTTGGTTGGGTTTTACTATAATATACAATGGATTAGGAGTTGTGTTTGAGTTGTGAAACTATTAAATGATTCCATGTCTCTGGAAAGCAATGAGCCCTCTAGGTATTGTGCTTAGATGAGATTATGCAGATGCCCAAATTCTCTTCCCTGTGAAAACAAGCTTTAAACATCCTTATTTTGAGAGCATCTGTGAAGTGCTTTAAACCCCAAGTCACTTCCAGGCTTTGGACTTTTTATTCAACCACATTCTTCTTTTCAACAATACAGCTTAGAAATGTGTTTGGTAATGGAGAAAAGGCCTTGGTTTGTTTTATTGTCAAATTCCAATTGCCTTGTGAGTGATTGTAAAATGTGGAGCTAGTGTCTATAATGCAGTTGCCTTGGCATTGTACAAAACGCTCATTGTCTACCGTTCTTGAGAAAACCATTGTATAGCTGTTTAGATGGATGCACTTCTACTGCGAATGTTCAAACAAGTAGGATCCTTAAAGATCCACCCTCAATGTGCTTGGGTGTCACCAAACTTCTGTATTTCCTGAGCTGGGAAATGGAGTGAAACTTTCAGGACCTTATTTTACTTATCCTATTTCATATCAAAAAAGCCCCTGGCATATTTTTCCTCCCACATTTCTCCATAGTCACATCATGTTTCCTTCTTTGCAGCCTCTAATGAGGATGTTATTTGATAGTAAATAAATTATTTAAGAGTTTAATAATATAAAACATAAAGCATAAGTTGCCCATAAAGGACAACTGCAATATGAGCTGTAATCAGGTTACTGTGATTTGGAAGTTAATTTCACATTTATTTGCAGAAGATTAGCCATTACAGTTTTAATAAGTCACCTCAATTTAAGGAGAGCCGTGTGGAGGCAGCACAGTTAGGATGTATGTTAATACTCTGGCCAGTTTTTGCTTGTTGTGTTTGAATGTGATTACATAAGGACAGATCAGCCTTTTTTCAAAAAATTAGACAATCTTGTGTTCAGAGTTCTTTGTGGTATAATGATCAGCCATTACAGAAACCGAGAAGCAGAAGGAACCTGGCATGTCGTCTGTGTCTCTCAGCCTCTGTTGCTGTCCCTCTCTGTCATTTGATTCCCATCTCTCCTTTTTTTCTATCTTTAGTTGTCAACAGGCTAAGAGACCTGCCTCTTGTCTTCCTAAGATTTTATTTATCTGGAACCTGATATCTCTTCAATAAAACAAAAGCTTTGAGAGCTTCACACTCCTTCAAACATTCATCAAGACCTGATACTGTTTTCAGAAGCTGTGCTTTGGAAACTTTGCATGCCCTGGAGTTTATATCTGGTGGGTCATCAATGTTTTACTAAGCTTGTAATCAGGGTCTCACGAAGCATTGATTCCAGTGTTTTTCAGGAAATGGAATAGATTAGAGCATCAAATAATTTTGGTACCTGCAATCTTTTAAGATAAATTTACAATATCTTTTGAATAATTTGTATTTGTGGTTCTGTAGCATTTACTTAGTCTCATTATGAGGCAGGAAGTTAGTGAAGAAATACATCAAAGCATGCATTACTGTACCTCCATTTATCTTTCAAATGAAGAGGCCAGAGTAGATTTGATTAGTTCGCATTTGCAACTGTTGTAGACTGTTTTTGACCATTCATAGATGATATTACATTTCAATTTTACAAGTCATAGTTTTTATACTAGAATATTCAGTATTTTTTCTCTTTCCCCTCTCTTCTCCCCCTGTCTCTTCTCCCCTCTTCTCCTCTCCCTTTCTCTCTTTCACACATTCGTGTTCACACACACACATACACACCCACACCACACACCTGTTGCCCTTATGAGACTGTGAATTAAATAGAGATTTGGTTTCTGACACTAAGAAACAGTATCATTCTTGTTCCTTTAGAACTTTCTCCCCTATCATGCACATTAGTGTTAGTTAGTACTCCTTACAGAGTTATATGTATATTCTTAGAACGTTCTCTTAGCTGTAGTGTATAATGTAAGAAGTATACATCTTTATCACCCAATTCAGGGTGAATATCCACCACCTGTCCTTACATTAGACCCTCAAGGCAGGACAAGAGGCCATATGCTAGAGCCCAGGTGTCCTGTTCAGTTCCTTCACATGACCCTTTCTAGTCAGAAAAAAAATGGATTGGCATGGGTCACCAAACTTTCCTCAAAGGTTTTCTCCTTGTGTGCCCATAGACAACCCTCATTCTACCCTCTTTCCTTCAAAGATCTGGATTCTTTGTGAAGAAGAAAGGCTTGCACTTAGACTAGTGCTGACTCTTCTTGAAGACTAGGTTAGGAGTCTCGTGAAGATGTGTCCCACTTCCTAGAATTTGGGAGGTAATTGGATTGTAGCATTTCCTCCTTCAGTTCACAGACTGGGAATGATGATTGAAAAAAAAAAGAAAGATAAAGATAAGAAAAAAAAAAAAAGAAAAGAGTATGATTCATGACCCAGGACAGTCTTATCCTTTAAGTGGTTATCTTAGTCAGAAAGCTGTTAATTTTTAAAATATGTTTAACAAAGTTAGAATGGAATAATAATATAAAAAATGCAAACTGACAAAATAAAATTACTGAAACTCTAATGGAAAAATTGAATCAAAACACAACTAGAAGTCTAATTTAAAATACATGAGTTACAAGGTAGAGAGTTCTCCAAGAGTTTCTTTTTTTTTGATTTATTTTAGGTCAGGTTTTTCCTCTTTAATTTAAAAAAAAAATTTTAATCAAATGATAGCTGTGTACATTAATGCAATCATGGGGTACAGTGTGGTGTTTTCATATACAATTTGAAATATTTTCACCAAACTGGTTAACATAGCCTTCATGGCATTTTCTTAGTTATTGTGTTAAGATGTTTATATTCTACTTTTAGAAAGGTTCACTTGTACCCTTGTAAGATAAACCATTCCCTCAGAGGACATTGCTGTAGACTTCCATGCTCATCTCCTCAAATACACTTACCAAAATTCCTGGTTTCCCTCAGTGGTGGATGGAGTGAACCAGGAGAGAAGCTTCCACCTCAGCCTTGTGTGTTGTTGTTACCTGGCCCATAACTGCATTAAATCCTTTCAGAATCTGTAGTCAAGCAGTTGACTCCCACAGATCTGTTCTCACCTCAGGGAATCCAGCTCTTGGATTTTGAAATTTAAGGACTTTATTTGTAAAACAAAAGAAAACAGATTTTTAAAAGAGCAAACAAAACACAACTCCCCCTATTTTTACATCAGAATAACACTGCCATCAAAAATGAAAATGATGACTAAAAAGGGCAAAACCAAAGAAAAAAATGTATTCAAGAAGAAATAAATATCACCACCAACCAATGGAGCATCTTGTAAAAAGCAGGGAAAGTCACGTCTGACCGTTTGTGGCCATCTCATTTCCACCTTGGAGCTGCTGATGCAAATGGGCCCTGTTCCGACAGCTGGGAAACCCAGCTTTAAGGACAGACAAATGTTTGCTCTGAGAGTTTCTGAAAGTGCAGGTGTGATTAAAAAATAAACAAACTGAAATTAAAATGAGGGAAAACTATGCAGTTCCACAAGACATTAGACAACTTAGAAATGGTGCTATGGCTTGAAGCCTGCGGGATGAGAAGGGCTTGCCATCTTGCTCTGGTATCTCTTTCATCAGTTTTAGAGTGATTTTCTTTCTTTACAGATAACAGAAACACTGTGTTTTGCATGATCTCTTGATTGTGAGTGGAAAGACAAAAAGAGCATTTTTTCCTCGCACCTTCCTGCTGGTCCATGTAGCTCACAGGAATGTTTGACTTTGTGAATTCTCTGTGGTTTTCTTGTTCAAGTTAATAACCCTTGACCAGCATAGCCCCAGGAAGGGCCCATGATCTTTGAATTCCTCTTGCATTTTTAGTGTATGTTATTCATGTAGTTATTTTTTATTCTATCTTTTTTCCCATCCTTCATTTTTTTCCCTCTTTCTGTTTATGTCTTTGTATATTTACTGGCTTTAAAAATCTGCTATATTTATAAATAGACTAACTGATAGCCATGAGCAGATGAAACATAAAATATAATTTTTTTTTTCTGAATTAGGAATCAATTGCTATAGAATGCAAACAGAGAAAGCAGCATAGAAATAGTTAAGTTTTCATCCACTGGGGGCAAACTCTGAGTGGGGTAGTTGAGAACGGGTCTCTAAAGGGAAGTCTTGTGGGTCTGTAACAGTGGTTTAGAATAGTGATAGGCATGCTCATATCATTTATGGAAAGCAATCAGGCCCACTTTCTCTGTTTCAGTGAATTATGTAAAACTTGTAAAGGATTAACAATAAATTCATTGGGGGTAGTTTTATTTGGGGTTAGCCTACAACTTGGTGACCTAAGACATTTTTCAGGATAATTTTCCAGGAAATATTTTCTTAGTTAATATAACTTGCTGAGTTGTAAATGTATGATGAGATTGGATTCCTTTAGTACAGACAGGGAAACATTAAAGAGATGGCTTAGCAGAGTGCTGAGGGATGCAGGATTTAGAATTAAGACCTGAAACTGAACTGTAGTTACAGTACTCACTAAATTTATCATCAAGTTGACTGACTTCTCTGAACCTCTGTCGATTCATTTATAAAATGTGAATAGCAGTGATATTTCTTAATATGGTTGTGTGATTTAATAATATGGTGAATGTGATCTAGTTAACATACTATTTCTTAAGGCATATTAGCTCTAAACATCGAACACAGAAAGTGGAGAATAGAGGGAAAACTCCTGGGGAGGACTCACACCCTGGGGACCAAAGGTGCTTTTTGAGTTTTCTGGAGGATTTTATTTGAAATATGTTAATTTTTTAAGCGATTGGGAATAGTCCACCCTATCAGGTTAAAATTAATATAGGAGATTGCGTATTATTTTTATTGTTTCATAATTGAGTTTTAAGGAAGAGTAAAAAGCAGAACTTGTTAAAATTTTCTTTTTTGAAAATATACCAGTGGAGCAACTTTTCGCTCGTGCATGCAGAATGCTTCTGATGGAAGTGGACATACTTTCTTAATTCTCAATTACAGAACTGCTGAGATCCTTCTATGTGCAAAAAGCTCTTTATAAAATGACAGTGTTTGATTACCAAGCAGAAACTCTCATCAATGCATGTGCTGTTACCAGACCACCCAAGGACTCAGGGAGGAGTTCGTGCTGATTTTTTGATCTAAGGAAGCAAGTTGTCTTTAAAGTGAAAGCATTATTGGTGTTCACCATCCCTGTTGGCTAATGCTGTGGTAACTTGGGGTCAAGAGAGATAATCTCACTTTATAGCTGCCTGTAAATTATGGGAGGTATTTCAAGGAGAGGTCTAATGCAGGGGAATGTAACAGAAAGCTCTTACTTGGCAATAGGAAGACTGCATACTGCAAAGCATCGTTATGGTTTAATGTCAGCCACTTAGACAAAGCACTGGGGGGTTTGTCATTCATTGGAAGACTTTGAGGAAGCTAATAAAATACATTAGAAACAGGTTGTTCAAAATGGTTCTAAAAATGGAAAAAAACCCAAATGTTTATTGCAGCAATTTTATTACCAGGAAACATGGGCTTTACAATATAGAGTGTTTGCAATATATTCAGTTGGGTCTCTGAGGAATTTCAGAGAATTATTTGGGTTGTGTGAGCATAATTATGTAACAATTCGAAAGCTAAATCCTTTTTTTTTTTTTTTTTTTTATCATACATTTCATTTCGTTAAACTTTTAGGTGGGAGAAGCTCATGAGGAAGTTGTAAGCCAGCCAGAGGCAGGAGCTGGGGTCCTTCCAAGATGCCTTCATTATTGACTAGTAAATCCAGATTCTTGTTGGCTTAGCATTCCCTGTTTGGTGATATTTGTGTGGCATCTGTACTGACTTACCCAGGTTTGTCTTTCTATTAAAGATTATAGTCGGATCCATTGAGTTACTCACGTAGAGCCTTCCTGATTTGTTTCTGGAGAATCTCTGGCTTCACATTTTTAGTATCCATTTTTCAGACTTGAGGGTCAAAATTTCTTCCAAAGTTTAATTAGCTGACATCCTAGCATCTAGCAGCTTTTCTCTATCTGGCTCTTTGCCTTATACTGGCAAGATGTAAAAAAAAAAAAAAAATGGTGGTTACTGGAGCAAGTGGTGATTATTCCCTTTTTTGCTATCTTCTTCAGGAATAAACTACTAACATCTAGGGAAGCACTGATATTGACTCTTCTCTACAGCCAGCAAGGTAGAATGTGGCTATTTAAAAGATGCGTATTTCACAACTGCTAAACACCAATGACCCAATTCCAGATAAGATCTGTTTTGGCATACTCCTAGAATTCTCCCAAAGAATGGTGAAAATTCTATATTTTGTAAGAGGTATAATATCTTTCAGAGCCTTCCTTTATGATCTCACCACAAATGTTAATCCATTAACTTCCTGAGTCAATTGTGAGGGTTACGCTGTAAGATAGACTGTGGCAGCCAGCCTCGTGGGTCTCAAACTAGGTGGAGAGTGTGTGTTACACGCATATAATCACAGCAAAATAGTCAACGGCTTTACTACTGCTGAGTGCTGAGTTATGAGGTACTGGATGTAGCTGCTTGTGAAGATTGAAGGAGGGAGATGTTGGTTCTTCAAATTCTGTGATGTTCCTAGAAGAATGATCAGGTACAGAAGTTGAGGTGATTTCAAATGTGGAGGGATCCTAGGCACGTATGGGGGAGAACAATGGAGAAGTCAGTCGAAGCATGAAAGATCTGATGCACAGGGAGTGCTAGGGAACTGGGTGGAGTGGAAAAAGGGAGTCCAGACCAAAGGCGTTCATTGTATTTACAATTATTTTCTTGGTTAACAACACTTCAGACTAAGATCTGGCCAGGACTGCTCTGCAGAAAGAGTTCCCATGCAAAGTTCCTGTCCCATAATTTAATGTCACAGACAGGCTCCTTTCCCTTGGGTGATAAATAACCTTCTGGTTTCTAATCTTATTTTGAATTCTCTGCAAGCTGAGGTAGAAGTAGACAAAATTGAATTGAGTATTTTTTTTAATCCCTCACACTTTATCCCAGGGTAGAACCCTTTTTTTCTGACTGTAAGTTATTTAACACCTTGGTCTTCTCAGAATAATTTAAATTGTTATAGTGAAATATGTTTGTTGATTAATTAATGAAAACAGAATCAGTGTCCCAAAGCATTTTTCATAGTATTGAATGCTATACGTCACATGGGAGAGACATGTTGAAAGTAATATTGGGCATCTTCTATGTTTTCCTAATTTCCCTTTATTCACACACAGTTTTTATATTGACTGTGAAAGATGCATTAATTTCATATAACATATGGGAGCCACGAATTCTAAGACATTACATGATGGTTTGGAGTTGCAAAATAATTGAAAAGGATTTTCTTGGTTTACCTCATTACCACCCAAATTCTTTCCCTAAGTTTTCACCTTTCTTCCTGAATGTTCCCCTAGTTACCATAGTCTCCCCTAAATCTCTTATTTACTCTGTGCTATAAAGGTCTACTCTTTATAGAGTAGATTGATGGGCGGTGCCTGTGGCTCAGAGGAGTAGGGTGCCAGCTCCATATGCCAGAGGGGGCAGGTTCAAACCCAACCCTGGCCAAAAACTGCCCCCCCCCAAAAAAGAAAAGAGTAGATTGACATTTTCTAGAGGCAGCAAAGTAGAGCGGTGAAGAGGGAAAGCCCAGCAGTCAGAGAGATCTGAGGCTGAGCCCTAGCTCTGTGTTTTACAGTGAATGACCTTGATCCAGGTACTTGACCTTCCTCATTTTCAGTTCTCTTACCTATAAAATAGATATTGTAATGGTGCTTATATAAGAGATTCCTATGAGGATTAAATGTGATCTGACATGTGAAATGCTTAATAGAATGCTTGGCATGTAATAAATATTAAATGAACATCACCAATTATTAATAACTGAGTATAATAAAGATTTATGCAAGTTCCCTTAACTTTTATTTTGTCCTTATTTTCATGTAAATATCTAGAAAATAGCATAATATAATCATGCCTTCAATTTATAAATTGGACAACCCGTGGTATTTAAGCAATAGCAATTTATATGAGTAGTATAATTTTCTAGGATGTATTGATTAAAAAAATTTGAGAGTAAGCTTAGAATTTATACAAGTAGCCTTAAATATGTCACCTAACTGAACTGGAAATGTTTATTAAAATTGTATTTAATGTTGTAAAGTTGATCAGTTAATTATATGACTAATTATTTCAAAAACTAGAAAAATGGCTAAACCCCGTACAAGACCTCAGAGACACCCTCGCATTAAAAAAAAAAAAAAAAGGGAAACATAACCAGGACAGCATGAAACTCTAGGTCAATGGAGTCAGTCAGAAAGTAGGAAGGAAGAGAAGAATAATTGGAGATGAAAGATTTCTCTTAGCAAATCTCTCTAAGGTAGAGTCATTAGAAGTAAAAGACGCAAATAATCGAGCTACTTTCATCTTGAAAAAAACTTACCAGCTAAAGTGCGCATATCAAATGCAATTTGAGATATTTCACTGCAATATGAGAATTTTCACACAGGAGTTCAATATATTGAATAAACACACTGACTACTCTCATGATGA
The DNA here is from genome assembly GCF_000181295.1 of Otolemur garnettii. Lineage (NCBI taxonomy): Eukaryota > Metazoa > Chordata > Mammalia > Primates > Galagidae > Otolemur > Otolemur garnettii. The sequence goes on from NW_003852416.1 coordinate 13,789,525, forward strand.
AAATGTTTCATTCCTTTCAATGTTCCAAACACCTACGGCATCGTGAGAAGTGGCTTAAGGGACACAGTGGAATAACAGCCAGCACCAGAACAAGTGGAAAGATAAACTTCAGAAAATACCAGAAAGAGTTCTCCTCACCATGACATTCACCTCATTGACAGCTAAAATATGTGCCTTAACTTACCCACAGAGTTCTGTGTGGTGGTCTCTCAAAGGCACTGTCACTGGGCCTGTGAAGACCCTGAGGACAAGGGAGTGAACAGTGCTTAGACTGAACCATGAGAATAAACAATTTTGCTTTTATTTATTATTGATTACTAGTAAACATTTGCTGGATAAATGAATTAAAAATTGTCCAAGCATTGTGTGTTAGGGTGGGAACAGCTAGTTCTTTTGTGCTCTTTGATGTACTGTGCTTATTGTTTAAAAGAGATTGCTGTGAGGGATACCAAGGCTACGAGATATTAATAGGTGCTAATAACATTGTTTACAGGACTTCCATAGTCAAATGTGCTTGCGCTGTGCTGGCTTATGTAATAGTCAGTAGATTCAGTGACTGCAGGATTTGGGAGACGTTAATATGCTCGTGTGCTCTGTGAATTACTGAGAAGGCTATATTGCTGGGTCTATTTCACTACCACATAAGTATTCAGAGAGTAACACACGGACTTAATGTTCTACAAAACACGGACCTAAAACTCTAGCTACAGAGTTGGATAGTCACAGTGTCACTAATTTGTGGGCCATTTCAGAATATTTGGTAATTCATGGTTTTGTCAAAGTTAGTATCTGCATTTCAGGCACCGTACAGGAGATCATTTGGTTAATTAATGAGCCGGCTATTCCCTACATCCTTAATATTTTGTGCTGCTGATATCGCCCTTTTGAATTAATAAAGCTTTGTTTCTTTGTTGCGGGGGAAGGCATCGGAAGAAAGTCAGCTGGTGTGGCTGATGACAATAATAAAGTGAATGTGAAAGCTACCTAAGAAAGCTCTGCCAGAAAATAGAAACCGTAGGGTTATTAAAGAGTGGGGAGTTGGATTCAGCTGTGGCTTTCCTTGGTAGGTAGTTGAATTCAGCTGTGGCTTTCCTCTATATGGTTTGTACAGAAATAAGGAAGAATGGTTCAAGAACAGATTTTGCTAAGTTCTCCAGCTACTGGCAAAAGTTGCTCTCATGTAAAAAAGAACCTTATTGGAAGACACAAAGGCGTTTCTCGGTAAAGCTGACCATAGACATTCCTGACTTCAGAAGCGTATGAATGGGGAAATTCAGGAGCGTGGAGAAGCATTTCTGTGTCTGTGAATTTGGGGAATTCTCAGTCTTCAGGATTGATCCTGTAAGAGTATAAACAATCCAGCTTCTATAGGATACTGTTTATCAAGGATTCTGTGCCATCTTTTGTGCCTAGAATATTTATACTAGTACTTAGTACTATACTAGTTTATAGTACTAGTCCACTTTGCAGATGAAGAGTAAGTCCACAAGGTTAACAGGGAAGATATTCTAGCTGTGCAGTGCACGAGACCAGACACGCAGAGCAAAGCCTGCCTGCCTGCCTGCAGATGCCACTGCACTCTGCTGCTTTCTAATAAGTAAATGGCTCATTTTTATCAAGACAAATAAATAAAATTAATGACATATACACAGGGCTCTTAAAACTCTAACAATGAGAACTTAACAAAAATTTCACCAAAGAAGTTATACATATGACAAATAAGCCCAGGAAGAGATTCCCCACATTACATTTCATTCGCTTTGGGAAAACCATTTGATGATTTCTTATCAAATGGAACATATTCTCACCCCATAACCCTGCAATTGTGCTACTTAGAATTGGTCCAGAGGACAAAAACTTGCACATGGTTGTTTATGGAAGCTTTTTTTTTTTTTTTTTTTTTGCTTTATAGTTGCTAAACCTGGGAAGCAAGCAGAACTGCCCCCATAGGTGAATGGATATATACACTGTGGTATATCCAGATAATGGAATATTGTGTAGTACTAATCAGAAATGACCTATCAACAAGCTATAGAAAGACAAGGAGGAAACCTCAGTGCATAATACTAAGAGAACGAAGCCAGTCTGGAAAGGTTGCATGCTGTGTAATTTCAAATACATGCACGCTACCTTCTGGAAAAACTATGGAGATAGTGAAGAGATGAGTTGTTGCCAGGGGAGGGGTGAAAGGGAGGAACAGATAGGTAGAGCACAGAGGATGATGTTATCATGGCAGGTACCTGTATTTATAAACTCGTTCAGATGCAGAGAATGTACAACGCCAAGAACCTTAATGTGAACCGTGTGCTCTGGGTGATGAGGATGCGTTCAGCAGGTTCCTCAGTTGTAACGAAGGCATCACTGTGGTGGGGGGTTGATAATGGAGGAGGTGGTGGATGTGTGGGGACAGGGATTATATGGAGAATCTCTGTGCCTTTTGCTCAATTTTGCTGTGGACCTAAAACTGCTCTAACAAAATGAAGTCTATTAAAACAAAATCCAAACCCAGATTAGATGTTATCTTCTCATTGTTACATTTCTTCCCGACTTAAAAGATAGCTCCTCAAACCATGTGTCCATAGCGCTATATGATACTTGGCATTTCTTAATTGTTCTTACAAGAGGCAATGTGGCCCAGGTAAATGTAGGATTTAGAGTTAGAATGCTCAGGTTACATGGATGGAGCTGGAACATATTCTTCTTAGCAAAGTATCTGGAAGAAAAAGTATCCAATGTACTCAGCCCTACTATGAAACTAATTTATAGCTTTCTTATGAAAGCTATAACCCAATTATAGCCCAGAACGAAGGAGAAAGGGGAGAGGGAGGGGAGGGGAAGAGGGAGGATGGGTGGAGGGATAGTAATTGGTGGACACACCTATGTGCATCTTACAAGGGTACATGTGAAATTTATTAGGTGTAGAATATAAATGTCTTAACACAATAACTAAGAAAATGCCATGAAAGCTATGTTGACCAGTTTGATGAAAGCATTTCAAATTGTATGTAAAACCAGCACATTGTACCCCATGATTGCATTAATGTACACAGCTATGATTTAATAAAAAAAATTTATCTAACAAAAAGAAAAAAAAAGAATGCTCAGAATTAAATCCTGCTTCCACCATTTATTAGCTGTCTGACTTGGGAAAGTAGGTTAAATTCTTTGTGTCTCAGTTTCTTTATCTATAAAATGGGGATGCTAAGAATATCGGCCTTATATATTGTGGGAGGTGTTTGATGAGTTAATATATATTAGACATTTTGAACAGTGGCTGGCCAGTATTAGTATTCAACATGTGGTAATTATTGAATTCGTGTCTCTACCCTCAGTTGGACTGTAAGCTCCTTGAGGGCAGTGGCAATATCTGATTCATCTGTATCTGGCAGATTATAGATACTGGATAAATATTTTTATTGCATACATTAAATGCATGTCTTCAGAGATTTATAAAGAAGAATTTAACTGTATTTTTTGTGTGTTTTTAAAGAATTGTAAACCTCAGGTGAACGTGCCTTAGAAAATCAGTTCATCTCTTTATGCTTCTTTCACAGCCTTTGCCCCTTGGCTGGTCCCATCTCTCCCAGATCTTTTCCCATGTTTGAGGGGTATTGTTAGGAAAGACTTATGTAACAATAACTGTGCTGTGCACAATAGAAGCAGTAACTCATTGTAATTAAAAGTAATTGAGACCATTCAGCGAGTGGGTTTAACAGGACCACAGCAGGCATCAGCTAGACAGAGTGTCCTGTGCTTTCCCAGCCCAGTGAACTCTAGTCACCCTGCAGCATTAGGGCACAAGGGGCCTTTGTGTCAGTGTCACTGATTATGAGTGAGTGCCCTCCTGGGAAAGGGGCCTTCTAGACAGAGATCTGGTGTGTCGCTGGCAGGCTGTGGATAGTGGTATAGATGATAGTTAAGAGCATAGGGTTGGAGGTCAGATCTGCGTGTGGGTCCTGGGGCAGTTATTCAAACTTTCCCTATCTTGGTACCTTTTGTGTTTACTTTGTTTTGCTTAGAAATTAATATACTAGCTAGCTAGAGTTGACCCAAATCATGTCGGTATTCTCATTCTCTTTCTCCATGCATAAAATTACATATGTATATGTGCGTGCATGTATAGATATTTCCATATATAGACGTGTGTACATACATAGTGTGTACGTATATGTATGGGGATGGAATTCCTGTTATAGAGACGCTGTCAGGTAGTACAAATTAAATTAAAGTACTATACTCTTTAACTTACAGCAAGTGCTTAAATCCTGTACTGTGTTACGTGCATGTATCAGCTGTTTCAGGGCAACTGTGTAGATTATCTAGATGGAAAGCTTTTCAATTGCTAATTTCACAATTGCAAAAAAGCTCTAGAGTAGTGGTTCTCAACCTTCCTAATGCCGCGGCCCTTTAATACGACCCACAGGTTGAGAACCGTTGCTTCAGATTCTTCACTAAGATAATCTTTGTGCCGGTTATTAGCTCCACCTCTCTCCACCTATGGTTGGGGGAACTGAGACAGGCTTCCGCTGCCTTCCTGCTTTGCCTGCCGGCTCCGTGATAAGCTCTGCAGACAGCGTGCTGGGGTTGGGGGGGCTGCAAGCTCGGAGGAAGGAGTGAGGACCCCTTTCTGCTCCCTGTCCCCCTGAGCATCACAGCAGGGCCTCTTCACCTGGCAGCAGGAGGGCTTTCCTAGAGCTGCAGCTGAATTCAGTTTGCAGTTTTTCTAGCACTTGAGGAACCAGTCACACCATTTCCCACCAGAGATGCCATAGGAGCCACGCCTCACTCGCTTTTCAGAGGTTCTGGATTTTGACTCCCTGGGTCCCACTAAGTTTCTAAGTTTTGATATTTCTCATCTCTCCTCGTTTTCCCCTCGGCCCTGGTGTAGCTCCTTTATGCAGCTGCTTCCTCTATAAATCTTATAAGTTCTCTTTTTGTACTTTGAATTATCTAGCAAACCATTTTATATAAGTTAATTATTCCACTTTCTCTCTGTTTGAATAAGTAATATGGTTTCCGTCTGCTGATTGGACTGGCTAATGGGAGAGTCGAGACTAGTCTTTGTTAATAGCTCCAAAGTCTGTGCCATTTGACAAAATGTAAATTGGGTGGTGGTTTGCTAACTACAGTTCTTATATCTGAAGAAATGGGTTGATCTGGAGAGGTGATTTTCCAGGGATATGGTGCCTTCAGTGCCAGTTAAACAAAGAAATGATCACACTCGTCATCCTAACAACGGTAGGATCACATTCTTGTTTGCACAGCAAGTGCTGCAGGGGTGAGATGACCCACCTGAGTACAGGTACATGTTCACAGGTTTGTTTCAGGGGATTCACATAAGCTCTCACGATTCCGTGTAAACATGAAGTACATAGACAAAAGGGAAGCTTTTCTTTTTGTTAAGTTTTTAGTGGAACCCTGACACATAAAAACAAACCCCATGATAGTAGACGTTACTTGGAAAGGAAATATTAAAAACAAAAAGCTTGAGAATTATTTGGGGAAGTGAACATAAACCAAAATAACCTTTTTTTTTTTTTTAATATCAGCATTTTTCTTGCAGTAGAGGCTGATGTTGAGGAGGGCAGCCAGTTCTGTCCACAAGGGCCCTTGCTTCCTCTTTTGGCAACAAGATTCTGGAGCAGATGGGCTGTGATTTTTGACTCCTGCTGGCCAGCCTAGTGTGCCCAACCTCAGAATGGGCACAGCCAAAGCAAATGTTTACGTTTTGCATTATTCAGTGTTAAGCTCTTAGGTGATGCCAGATGAGAACTTCCTGGTCATTGGACTCAGGTCAATGGTAAGCCTCATTTATAGGGCTAATTTCTTTTTCGATATCTCTATTAATATCTCTGTTAAAATGATGATTGGGCAATTTCTGTCACTCTCTTTACATGGTATATACAGGGCGGCCATAAAGTTCATGTGCACTTGAAAATAGTGCATAATTTAAAATTGCTCGTGACACTTGTGTATTCATAGATAATTTTATATGCACATGTGTATGTATGGATTAGATTGTCCAAAATATTTAGCTATCTAGTGATTAAATAAGTAATAATGGTAATTTTTGTTTTGTGATTTTCCTATAGCCCATACAATCTTTACAAATAATGTTATTATTTTTCTGTCTTGGTCATGTCCTTTGAGAGCCAATAGAGTGGATTTAAAAATATAAAATATATAGCTTTTTTAAGAAATGATGAGAGGAAGGTATTTTTCTTTCTTCAAACTCCAACTTTGTGGCCACTGAATCACAGTAGGAGGCCTAGGAAAGGATGCTTTGATGAAGGATAAGGGCTTGAAACTGAGTTTTTGCATTCTTCAGTTCTGCTCCTCTATCCCATTAACTCTCTTCTCTCGGAGTAGGGAAAGAGGCAGTTCTGTGGGAATGCATCATGAGGCAGCTGCTGTGGCGAGGGGTTTGGCAGTTCCTCGGAAAGTTAGACACAAAGTTAACTTTGACCCAGTCCTTTTACTCCTAGGTATATTCACCAAAGAACTGAAAACAGATGTCCACACTTGAGAAATTGCACTTGACTGATCAGCATTATTCATTTTAGGCAAAATGTGCGAGCAACCCAAGTACAGATCAACCACGTGAATAAACAAAATGTGGTCTGTCCACACGATGGAATATTACTCAGCCATAAAAAGGAATGAAGTACTGACAGATGCTACTGCATGGATGAACTTTGAGAATTCTATGATAAATGAAAGAAGCCAGACTCAAAAAGCCATGTTATATGATTCCATTTATATGAAATGCCTGGAACAGGCTGTTTCACTTCCATAGAATAATGGTTTCCAGGGGCTGGGAAGTTGGAGCAATAGGGAGTGATCACTAAGGGTTCAGGAGTTTCAGAAATGTTGGGTGTGATGGAAATCTTCTGAAGTTCGGTCGTGACCATACCCACACTTTCCGTGAATATACTATAAAACACTGAGTTGCATGCTTTACATAGTAAATTTTAGGGTATATTAACACTCTCATTTTATTTTATTTTTTTAAAAGAAGCAGCTGAGTCCTTAGCATTGAAGGAGATAGCCATTGGGTAAGACACTGTTGGGATGTACTCCTCCTTTCTAATTCAAAAGTGATTTTTAGGGATAGACATGTGATTTTTAAAATTTACTGTGTGACAGAACTTCAGAAACACGAAAATAGGAAACGCAGACTGGGTCGGTATGGATGTCTTGAAGTTTTGTGACTACGTCCCCTCCCATGGATCACAGATCTCTCCCTGCTTACACTGGAAGATCATTGTAGCTGGAGAACGCTGCACTTCTCTGGAAGTGCTTATTCGATCAATAGCTATACCCATAATGTCAAACTAAATTCAAGACGGTTTTTGGATTGCAAACTCAGTTTATAGTCAGAAAGACAGATGAAACAACCAGCCACAACAGCAAAATAGCAAGTGTGTGCCTTGGGGAATATTGGGAATCTGTCTGAAGTGCATTCCCTTTCTCCAGCTCAGGCTTCGTCTATAATTGCTGATAAATACAATAAGCAATTATAGATGAAATCACCCCACCCCTCAAAAAGAACAAATTATGGTGAGCCTTTGAGGTTTAAAGTCAGATAGACTTAGAAGCCTGAAATTATTTTTGCTCAAATACTTACAAGTCAGTTAACCTTCAGACAGGACTAACCACGGTAACACCAGTTCCTCGTGGTTTATTGTAAGATTTAACTGGTAGGTATAATGCATGTGTAACTTCGTAATATCACGAAGAATTAATCTATTTTCCACCCTTGTTATCTTCCACAGCTCCATCCAGTTCAGGCAGATAGTGTTTGGTGTTCAGTTTGCCTCAGTGAACAAAAACAATGGTTGTTGTTAACAAATCTTCTAAGTCTTTCTTTCTAAAAGTGAAAACCCAGAGTAGAAGACAGGATTTGTGGTAAAAAGATTTTCTCAGAGCAGATTAGAAACAATTCCTGTCGACCAGGAAGGGGAAGGAAAAGCAATTCTCATGCTTTGCTTCCCAGCCGTATCATTGTGCTGGGGGCCAAGAAGGACCTTGAAGAGTGAGTGAGAGGGATTCGGAGAGGGCTGGCAAAATTATTCTGATCTAAGCCTGCACCAGACTCAGCACAGGGCCAGCTTTTCTTCTTTTTCTTTCCTTTTTCCTTTGACAGCGTTGCGAGAAGCATCATCATCATTAGCGATAACATTAAGATAGCTCTCTTACCATGCCAGGCACTTTCTAAGTGTTTGAATACATGTACTTATTTAAGAAATATTGGGTCCTCATAACTTGCTTTATGTGAGGTGGGTACCATTTATTACTTCTATTGTTCTGATGCATAAATGGTCGTTTTTCTGTACTCTAGTCACAGCTCCCATTTCTAATGCTTCAGTTGACTTTCTCAACTATCCAAGAGCTGTGACTAACACAGTAGATACTGGAACATTTCCATGTTAATCTCACCTCGAGTATTAGGGTTGGTTAATTAGGTAAGCAAGATTATATTACAGTGGGCTCAACTATAGCCGAGAAAGAGAATTTTTTTCATATAGCAAGGTAAAAACTCAACAGGTATAGATTCTCCTTTCTTTCCCCATATATGGTTGAGAAAATACTATTTTCTCTCCTTTTACATCGCTTAATCTTTTTTAGAGGATCCAGTCCCATTATAGTCTTCCCTAGAAAGATTTGAACAGTGTTAAAAAGAATTATAGAAATGATTATATTATTACAACCAAGTAGGCATTTGAATCTTATGATGTGAGAGTCAAAGCTTAAGCAAAATTAACAAAATGACTCATGATCATTGATCTTCATTCCTCTCTATCCTTGAGACTTCAGGATCTAATGCAAGAAAATCATTTGTGGGGCCTTGTAGCAGATGGCTGGCTTTTTACTTTCATAATAGACATCATCTTTGGAAAGGAAGACTAAAGATACTAAATAATATTTTGAGATTTCCTTACGGCTTGCATAACACATTATAATTTCACCCCAAAACATTTTTATTTGGTAAAGTGATTGAAGGAGAATGAACGTGGTAGCAACTCATAGAATCCTTTATCCCTGAAGGGATTTGAGGCTCTAGGATCACAGTACAGGGACAACTGCAGAGTGAAATGCAGGAGACATTTCATGAATAAACGGTAATAGAAAGTGATCATGATGCTTAGAACCCCAAGGGTGGACTCAGACCTGCAAATATCTTGTTCATCCCAGACCAAATGAGAAAAGAAGTCATCCAGATTGATTTGGTGCTAACTTAAGACTTGAAAAAAAAAGTCATGATAGTATTAGTGACTGTTACATTTCTACTTTTCTTCAAAGATACCATCTCTGTGGAGACTGATAACTTACTTTGTGTGGAGGTTTAGAAATGCATTCTATTGGAATGAGAAGGAATTGGTTAAATTTTGGGTCCTGGCATCCAACAGGCTGTGTTTGAATCCTGCCTGTCCCATGCATTAAGTCTAGGGACTTCAGCCCCAAGTTTAAGTCTACAGAGTGAGGGAAATAATAGGGCTCATATTTAGCATTTCTGGCAGGATTAAATGAGGTGATGTATGAAAATGTTCAGTCTAGTATTAGAAGCTTTGAAGCACTCACTAAATGTTTAACCATTGCTCTTTTTATTAAGTATCTTTTGCCACATTCTCATGGCTGAGTCAAAACATTTGTTAGGGTGCTGGATGTATGCAGAACTCTCTTACAATCTGCGGTGTTGGTAGGGACTGAGGATGTTCATTCGAATTACAGACAATTCTGGGATTTGAAAAGAAAATGAAGTTGCCGTCTGTTGTGTCTCGTATTCTGTTTTTGGCACTATTTAAATCATATGCTTAGGTTCAAATCCTGAGATTCACTTTCTTTCTCAGTTAAATGAAAATCATAATAACTGACCCTTGGTGGTTGTCTTGAGGATGGATGGAAATGATAGGGATGGGAGCTATTCAAAAAAAATAGCACTAAAAATTCTACTTTTAGTCTAGTCTAAGACCACCAGGCATGTATAATAAAGTTTTATAGAGCTTACAGAGATGATCTAACTACACAAATATAACATAGCGTATCAATAGCCAAAACAGGTGGCTGTGCGCAAAAGAAGAGGAAAGAATTTAGTAGGTCCTGCTTCTGGTTAGGTGTTCAGTACATGCACCTTCAAGAATTAAGCATGAATAAAATTCCATCCTGTAAAGTTCAGGTCAAAACACAAGGTTGCTTACATAAATTGGAGTGTGATGGGAGGCGGGCTGGAAGAAAGGTTTCAGAGAACAGTCACTCTGCTGGTTATCACCTCTGGGCCCCAAGCAGTGTTTCCTAGGGAACAGCTGTAACTATAGCCGGAGTGGGTTTTACCCCTCCTCATTATCTCCCTCAGGTAGGAAAAATAGATCTTTGAGTGACAGGGTCTTGAAGACTCAGAATTAGTCAAGCCAAATGTGTTAATTTGTTTGAAGGCTAGAAAGAGACAGGGTAGGCTAGATAAGGGTAAGTATTTCCAATGTCTCCTCCAGTTCAGAGTTTAGCATTCTAAGATAGTAAGGCCCAGCTGCTGGTACCATATTAAATCTCCCTATTCTTAGCCTTCATAATTTGTTTAAAAGTTAAAATGGAAATGACTTCAACTCCTTGGGAAAGGGGAATTGAAAGCCATAGATTGCTTTAGAAGAGAATTTTAACCATTCTTGAACAAAAACTTTTAGTGGAGAGAGAGGGCATGATGGAGGGGTATAAATAATGAAGACGGGGAATGGGTTAATAGCTTTCAAGATCTAGCAAGGTCTGGCAAGTGTTAAATTCTACCAAAGAGTAGATATCTTTACTGTTCTTTCCATTCTAGATTCATTTTAGACATTTTAATTCACTCAGATTTCATTGCAACCAGAGAGTTACTGACATGAACTTGTACAAAACTCCCGTGAGTTTTCTTTTTTAATTGGGAATGTTAAGGAATGAAAAGAAGTTGCGAATTCATTCTGCTACTTCACTTTGATATGAGAAAGCTAAGGATTGATACCTAAATCTTACCTTCTACACACATGTGTGCTTATAATATAAGAACTGATAAACATATAAAGCTAAGTCTCATTCAGGAAGAATGCAAACATTAAACTCGAATAACCAGGCTTACTTTAGACTCATGGTCAGTGAGAATTTGTGTTTATTCTCATGACCATGTGGTCATGTGTAATTGCCTTTCAGATTATAAAATAATATTAATTCTGTTAAACATCCTTTAGTGTTATACATTCAGCTGTCTGAGAATTGATTTTCTGGAGATGGTACCCATGCTTACTTTTTACTGATCAGAATTGAAAAAGCCACCAGCTTTTTAATATAGTTTTAAATGATCTGTTCTGTAGAACTTCGTTAGCTAAGTGTAAGATTGGAGTGCTCACCTCTGAAATAATAATATAATAATACTAATCTTGAAGTATTTAAATACCCTGAATTATTCTGCAAGTTTTTCTAAAACAGTTTTATTTTAAAACCACTACCTACTTACTTTAGAAAACATGAAAATAGAAAAATCAAATAAAAAAGAAAACAAAATCTCCCATATTTTTCCCAATCAGGAACTTCCTGTATGTTGATGTGTTTTCTTACATAACCATGCATATGTCCATGTATATTAATTTATGTATTGCGTATGTTTATAAACATATATATGGGAATGTCGTTGCACACACACACAGGCAGCACATCCCTCTTTCCTAGCCAGCTGTGTCGCTCCTGTCAGTCATTTATCTAGTAAGGCGCTTATGAGCCAAGGAAAGGTCATCTACTTTCACTGGCTGATTGACTTTCAGGAAACATATTTATTCCTGGGTAATGTGAAACAGGCAGTATGGATTTTTTTTTCTTTTGGACATGAAGAATTATTTGATAAACAAAAATCAAAAACAAAAAAACAGATTGATCCGCTGTGAAACTCCTGTATCTACCTACATGCCGTCTTACCACTGACCCCACATTTCAAGGTGCCATATCCCTGACCTTATTGAATTAAAGGAAATGGGGAGAAAAGAGACATTAACATGAGGAGAGAGGAAGGAATAAAGGCATGTCACAAATCCGGGTGCTTGGCAAATCAGGTCGCAGTAATAGAGTGGTACATTCTCTTTTGTGGTAAAATCTCTTTGGGGTGTTGAAACGACTAACTTCTGTTTTTGACTCTGAAATTCTAACTTCGTGTCCCAGCTAGCCTGTATTAATTATCCTGAACTATGGCAGATGGTTTATCAATAGTTCTAGCTTCCTGTGGTGTTTTAACATTACATCTCCGTCTGTTTTTATGAGTAGCTTAATGAAAAAGATGCCTTAAATAATTATACTTATAATTAAAGTTATCTGTAATTATAACCTAAATGTGCCTCCATTCAAACTAATTTCACCCACCTCATTCAGCTGCAAAATTGTGGTTGAAATAGAAAACAATGTTATTGTAATTTTAATGAATGTTAAAATGTTAATGTGAGCAACGTCTATTCCTCTTACAAATAAATATTATTGTTATAAATATAAGCCCTTTTAAGTTAAGAATATAAGTCTGCATATTGAAATCATATACGGGTGGCTTGCTGGTTGCGTGAATTTGGACACATTACTTTTCTGTGCCTCAGTCTCTTCCTATCAAGATGAAGGAATATGGAGGTGGTGAAATACGTACCTTGTAGGGGTTTTTGTGAAGATTCCTTGAAATATACTACTGTGCAGCACAACTTTAACAGTGTCTAACACAGAGTAAAGCGTCAATGAAGTCTACTTTCTAATATCCTTTCAGGTTAGCTTCTAATATTCTAATATTCTTCTAATATTTGTTTTACACGTGTTAGTCTGTTATGATATTCCTCTATTGCAGTCAGCATCTTTGCAATTTTTAATTTTTCATTTGTGCATTTAGTATGCCGTCCTTACTTCCACAATAATTTTTAAGACGTTTCAGATTATACGACAGCTCTAAAATGAAACCCCACGTGTATGCAAGTGAAATAAGACAAGCGAATAAAAATCTTAAAGGGATGAAAGAATAATCATACCAGAACCTAGATTAAGACACTATTATATTGAAGTCTTGGATTTTACACTAAACCGCCAACAAAATGGAAATAAAAGGAAAACATATTAAGTTCAGAGCTTTTACTGTCTTGAAAAGAGAAGCATGTTGGCTTCTTTTTTTTGGCTATCCCCCTGGGTAAAGTGCTGTGGCATCACAGCTCACAGCAACCTCTATCTCCTGGGCTCAAGCGAGACTCCTGCCTCCACCTCCCAAGTAGCTGGGACCACAAGTACCTACCACAGCCCCTGGCTTGCAGCCATCATTGTTGTTTGGTGGGCCCAGGCTGGATTCAAACCACCACCTTAGGTGTATGTGGCTTGCACCTTAGCCACTTGAGCCACAGACGCCCAGCCGCATCTTGGCATCGTAAGCATAGTTTTTTCTCTTCTACTGTAGTCTAAAAGAGATGTATTGCATCGAGTTTTACATAGAGGTATTGAAAACAGAATAGATGGTGTCTTTATTATAAATTCTATTTTAAAAATTGTTTAAATTTTTTTTAACTAGGAAAAAAACCCTCATTTTATTGTTCTTGCCTTTTATAACCTGAAAGTAACCATTTTAACTAAACATACAAAGCTTTCTTACAATGCCATACTGATGTTTGCCTGGGAATTTACTTACTCATTTTATTTTCCGTGTTGTAGGTACCAGTTCCCTATGTTTTTGAGCAAACTTTGTCTGTTTTTATCTTTTGCTTATTTGCAATTTCAATATTATTTGCAATTTTAATCTTTGATTATTTGCAAATTCTCAGAGAATTTCTCTGAAAAATTCTAATATGTGCTAAAAAAGAATTCTCCTTTAATACCATCCGATTACTTCGTAGAGAGTGAACTTGTTCATTTTTGTGGCTAATTTTCCTTAAAGTTGCTTTTCCTTTTTCTTGATGGAATGCATCACTAGCACAGCTCTTACACTTGTCAGGCAAAATTACTGTTATTTTTTTGCTACTAGATATATCTGGCTGTAGTGGAAGACAAATTTTCTGGATTTAACTTGAAAGGAGAAAGAGAAAAGATATTTGAAAATGTGATGACTCGATTTGGTATGTACTTGCTGAAAAGTTTCAAGGCATTGGTTTAGATGCTGTTGATCAAATAAAATTAACTAAAATATGATTTTTTAAGCTCTTTAAAAATCTAATGGGAAAGAAAAACATAGGAGGCAATAAAATGCTAAAATGAGTTATATTTGGTACTTTTTTTTGTTTTGAGATAAGGTCTCTCTGTTCTGCTGGGCTAGCATTCAGTGATATGTCATCACTGTAATCTTAAACTCTCGGAGTCAAGACATTTGGTACTTTTTATTCATGTGAACAAATACTGTCTAAGTTTAAGTAAACATAATTGCAAACATCAAAAGAGAAGAAAAAATTGGGAGCTGGGGACTTGCCATCTCAAATACCACAAAGCGAAGCAAAAGGGCCGTCAGCAGAGATATCGAGTAGACAGTCCTCTTTTCTGATCTCAAAGAGATGCCTTTGATCAAGGGGGATATCTGAGGGTTGAGGATGGAGGACTGAACCCTCCTTTCTGAGAGCAGAGAAGTTGTGGAGCCTCCTTCTGGAGGTTTGCTACATCTGGGACCGCACTAAGTTCATGACCATAAAATTATAGCAAAGAAATTTGCCTCATTGTACATGTGGCTGTCTTCAAAGACCTTTCCCATCTATTAATTATAATATTTTTAACCCCACAAGACCCCTTTTCAGTGCTATTTTGTCACTTACACAGATGAGACAAAAAGGAATCATTGAATGAGTTTTAAATTATTGGGAATCAGAGAGGTAGAATGTGCTGAAGACAGGGGAAGGCACACTATAAATCCTTTCTGCCCTTTTCACTCACTACATCTTAGTATTCCAGTGTACGTGTGTATGTGTACGTGTGTGTGATGAGATCTGGCAGGGGATTTATTAGCCTTGGTAGAGCTGTGATATCACTGATAGGGATTCAGTGTATGAGAACAAATGTTGAACTGAAGATTACTGTGTCTGTCACAAGCATTCTTTGACCCTCATAATTATCAAATCTCTGGGATCCTGTTGTATTTTGTAATTGTATTTTATTGCATTTAGTAGAACATCTACTCTCGAGTCTGTGAGTAGATCATTGAACTTTTATTTCTGAACTGCCTTTTTTTGGACATTCAATAGCATAAAATAGACGAGGCTCTCTGCTGTCTGGGTTGTGGATCACAGCCTGCTTGATGGTGGAGGGATGGGCTAGACGGACCTCTGAAGTCCCTTTCATTTTACAGACTTCATTATTGTCTGATCTCCTATTTCTGCAAAAGTCTTTTCATAATAAAGCTCATAGTCAAAGTGTTAAACAGGCCCATCCTTTCTACAGAATCCCCTGAGTTCTTTACAAGAGCAGATCTGCAGGTCCTTGAATCTGACATCCACAGCAATTCAGTGACTTTTTCTTTGTTGTCAATTATGATCTCACAGGAAATCTGGGCGCCTTGTTTTGGGATTTTGCCCGTCTTTTCTGCCATCTGAGCAGTTACTAGGCGGCAGAGAGCCCTTGTCTCCACCGGAGATAATGTCTTTCAGCAGCATAAAACAAAGCAAGGTAATTGCTTTTGTTTTAAGGTCCTTATCTTGGAACTGAAAATGTTGAAAAATAAGATTGGTTGGGAACCTGCAGCCGTGACGTGTCACAGTTTCAGCGAAACCAGACTGCATGCACTCATCACTTCTGCTGAAAGAGTGTCTTTATAATGTGTGCCTGGGATTTGCTTTTGGCCTCGTCTGTAAGAGCCGGCTCTGTGGAGTGAAGTCCCTTATTTGGCGCTTACTGGCTGGCCTGCCTATAACCCTGGGGCCTAATGAGAAAGCAACAAAGACAGGTTTTTGGTCCTGTGTTAGAGATCATTTAGATTATGCTGAAGAATTTTTATACACACACTAATCCCAGAAAACAAATTCAGATCAAGGAAAAGATAAAAAATGGCTGACTGGTTTCTCATCCCAAGATTCATTACAGGGGAGAGTTTCAGCACCTGATAAAACCCAGGGCAGCATCATTAACGGTGTGCCCTTATAGCTGCTGATTTCCCTACCCTTCTCTAACAATTTGCAAAATTGTCTCTACCTTCCTGCTATTTGACATCCACAGATTCAGATTTTAAATGCTTTAAATTATACTACTTGAAAATAAAATCTTAGACAATTGGAACTTTAAACCAAAATTCTGTGTCAACCAAAACTTTAGTATAATGATATTTAGTGTTTGCAGTTTTTATGATGGCTGGCATTTATTTTCTGGATCCCATGCACCAGACACACTAAGATAACACGATTATCATCCCCACTTTACCAGTAAGGAAACTGAAGCTTGGAGGTGCTGAACAACTTGCTGAAGACCACACAGATGAGTGAGAAGGCTAAGATTCAAACACAGGCATCCTGAACTGGGAGTTCTTACTTCCTGAAGTTAGGACAGGAAAGTAAGAATCAGAGAAAATTACAGTCGAAGAAATTTCATCGTTGATAACATCCTTCTTTTAAAAATGACAATCCATGTTGACTATTTAAATAAAAATTATCTAGTTGCCAGAATGTTTATTGACCAGAAATCCCTATTTCTGTGTTACGGCTGTCATGCTGAATACAAGTTGAATTTAGGTTTCTTGAGTATCATTTTAAAAAGGCCAATAAGGCCAGGCACTATGGTGCATCTGTAGTCCAGGGACTGGGAAGGCTGAGGAGTTGGAGGCTGTGTTGCCGTGGGATGGTGCCTGTGGCTAGGCATTGCCCTCCAACCTATGTGAACTTAAAGTTCTCTTTACGAGAACTTAACCCTGTCTCTTAAAAATAAAACAAAGCAACAAACCCACAAGTCTAACAGACACGTTGCCACATTCCAAGTAAAGGACGGTTATTAATTCTCTCTGATGGTAGCTGCATTGTAAAAAAAATATGTGTATTGTTGTTCCATCAGTAGCAACAAAAATGGCCTGCAGATAGAATGGGTTTGTTTCCATAGATGGTGTAGTGAAGAGTGTGGTAAACCTGCACCTATGAGGCTCTGAATGATGAGAGGTTCCTGAAATGGATGAGTTTAGGAAATGATTGCACTGGGGAACTGGGGAAGTTCAGTAAAATCAATCAATCAAAGACGTGATTACCTACCTAATAAAGTTATGTAATCTGTGATTTCCCTTGGTGTGTAGAGTTCCTCGTTTTATAGTATATTCCTGATTTAGAGGGGATTTGTACTAATATGTGGATTGCAATATCCTTGCATAATATTCTCATGCATGGTATGAGTATATAATTTTTAAGTGAATTGATTATATAGGATTTTGGAATTTCAAAATTGAAAGCAAATCTCTAAAGTTCAATTTTTTTCTTTTTGGATTTGCCCTTTAAAAAATTTTTATGGTTTAGGCAGAATCTCTGTTACTCAGGTATCAGCCTAGCTCACAGTAACCTTAAACTCCTGGGCTCAAGCAGTCCTCCTGCCTCAGCCTCTCAAGTAGTCGGGACTATAGGCACCCACTTTAATGCCCAGCAGATTTTTCTATTTCTAGTAGAGATGAGGTCTTGCTTTTGCTCAAGCTGGTCTCGAACTCCGGAGCTGAAGGGATCCTCATGACTCTGCCTCCCAGAGTGCTAGGATTGCAGGCATGAGCCACCACACCCCGCCCTTATATTTGCCCTTTGTTAAATGGTAGACTCTATGAGCAAATAGGATACTGCAGCAAGGCTCCACTAGACTCTACTAGGAATTGAGTAATATTTAGAGAGCAAGGAAAGGAGGGATAGACAGAGAGAAAAAGAGAGAGGCCAGAAGAAAAAGGAGAAATAGTGAAGCTCATGGTTAGAAACTCTGTATCTGATTCTAGTTTAACATGAGGAAGAATTTGTTTAGATTAGTAGTAGAGTGTATTGGGCCCTTAGTTGAGGAGGTATAAATTGAGAACAGTAATATGAGGCTATGACTCCCAAAAGGCAGAGTCCGATAATGTTTTATAATGCCAATTATATGGAGGGCAGGCTGTTATCTTAATTCCTTTCTCTAGGAACTAAATGTAGTTAATGATTTGTGTGTTTGTGTGTGTGTAAAAGAAGGAATATATTTGCTAATTTATAATGATGGCTACATGGGTACATGAGGATAAGGTTTGTATTCAGGAAACTCATTTTATGAGCATTTTTTCCTTGGGGTGTATTTCTTTGATAATGTGGTTATCCACAGATGATATAAGAATAAATAATGCTGATTTCATCCTTTTCTTATCTTTCCTGCTCTGGCAGGATTGTTTGTTTGACTTTTAGTTCTCTGCGTGTCCCAGTCATGTTCTTTGGTGATGTTCCTTAATGATGACATTTAGCGCAGGGAAAGAAATGCCAGTGGTCAAACAATCCAGGATTATGGAGGGGAAAGCTGAACACCGGAACCAACAAGGACATCTCCATACACGTGGGGACACGAAAGCCACCAGGTGCTTAGTAGAAGAGGGTTAGACAGCAGGGCATAAATAAAAAATAAACTCAGCCCCAAATGACTTATTTGAAGAGATCTGTCAGCTACCTGTGGCTTCTTGGTGACACGAACCTCTCTCACGTTATGAAACTGTAGTAGAATTAGTGAAAGAGCTCCCCCTTTCTCTCTCTGCCCTTGCAGAAGCATGGATGAAGAGAGAACAAGCTGTACTACTTCATCAGCAAATGGCATTATTTTCCCCATTTCTTTCCCTCGTGCCCTTTATCACTTATAAATGAACTGAATGAAAAAGAGAAATGATAGTTCTCTTTTTATAAACTCTTGAATGTCAACAGTTATGCGCTAATGATATGATGAGAGATCATTTTCACCTGTTTTCATGAGCAGCTACCTTCTGCAGGCAAAGTCTCTGCCACTAGAATGCATGGCACATGTGCTCTTTCTCAGAACAATCAAAAGTAAAAAGAAAGCTCCATGGGAAAGAAGGACGTATATCTGTGTCTCCAGATGAGTGGCTCATAGATTCCTTCTGTGCTACTTTGCAAGCTGGGTCGGTGCCTGTGCCCCGTCCTTTCCCCAGGGAGGCAAGAGGGCAGAGCTGGGTAAGTGACTTGTTCTTCCAGGACGTGGTGGTGGTTTGGAATCACTGGAGTCTTGGCCCACTGCTCGGCTTACTGAACCACACAAGTACATTGCTTCCTCTCGGCTTCTTTTATGAGGTCCTTTCTCATTCCTGAGCACATTTTTTATAATGGTTGATGGGATGTTTATTGTGATTAAAGCCCCCTAGACATCTGTACTCTGTAACAATCAATGTCTGCAAGGAGCCTGTTCCACAACTTCTCACATTTCTTTTCTGCCAAATGTCATAAAGAAACTATTGGTTTCTGAAATTAAATAGCTTTGTTTCTCCATGGCTGGAGATCAGATCGTCCAAGGGGGGGTTGTGTAAAGAAGGGTAATCTCTCAAAGAAATCTCTTCTGGGTGACTTTAGCCTTCAGAAGAAAAAAGGTAGTTATGGATTGCTTTGGAGAGCAGCTCCCCTGGAGAGGATATTTCTCCTTGCGTCTGTCCTGACTTGGCCCATGCTGAGATAGGCTGTCCTTTCAGCTGACAGATGCCTGGCAAATCCTGATATCATCTTCATTTCTGAAGCAGCCACAAGGTACCTTCAGGTATTAATTAGAAATGTCCAGCTGGATAGTTTCCCTGCTCTCCTATCAGTCTGATAGGTCTTCTTTCTTTTTAAGTTAAACTGCCAGGGCCGCTGCCTGGTAGGGGAAAAAAGCTCAAACTTTGTGCCTAAACAGACAAATCCCATCACCTGCTCAGATCCTGCTGTGCACACTTACAGCAGCACCAAGATACTCACACCAATATTCCCTGCCCAGTGGTAAAGGGTAAAACTGTGAGACTGGCTTTGCTTTCAAAAAGTTTTTTTTTTAATTACTTTTCCATATGTTATAAAAAATGTGCAGAAGTCAACTTCATTGCATATAAGAGGAAATCCTTGAGTCCCCACTAAGCACTCTGCTGTATTAGCCCTACCTGTGTAACTGGAACTCACTACCTACTGCTATCAGGGTCTCTGCTGTGCCAGAGACATGAGAGGTGACTAGTACTTTGGTTTTGCACAGAACACAGAAAGTAACAGGGATAAAAGAGTTCGTGGTACAGGCAAAATAAACCAGAAGTGAACAGGAAGGTGATGCTGTTTGCTTTTCATCTTTCTGTCATCTCCTTTTATCCCCCATGAAGTCTTCTCTGGTCGCATGATTCAGAATTAATCCCTTTTACTTTATGCTCTTCTGGAACTATAGTCTAATTCCCTATGTCCTCAGTGAATTCTCTGTTGGATCAGAGGTAGCCGTGTTCATGCTTTTGTCTCCGACTCCCTGGTAAAGTGTTTCAAATCCTACTAAGAGTAGATAACACTTAATAGGTGTGTTGCATTGACAAGGGACTCAATAAGCATGATCTCACTTCATCTTAATCTAGTAACCCCCAGGAAGAGAGTCTGGTAATTATTGTATTTTACAAGGTAGGGTGAAGAGATGGCAAATTGGACAGATTCAGATCAGACAGGAAGTAAAGTGCTGGGGCTGAATTTGACAACTCAAAACCCATTCTGGTCATTCCCTAGCATAGCTCATGCCCTGCAGTTCCTACTTTGCTATTGATTAATACATGTTCCAGGGGGTAGAGTTTTCAGCGTTTAGATGACCCATTTCACTTCATGCCCCACGCTGTCAAGTTAATCTTTCAGCGAGGCTCTGAAAGTGACATTTCCCCAGTTACCATTGACTCCCAGTGAAAATCTTTCCCTTTTTCTCTCAGTTCTGCCAGACTTTCTGTCCAGCAAATGTGCCCATCTCTTTTCTGTGATGCATGTGCTGTATACATGGGCAGCTTTCCACTGGACTCCTTCCATCATCACCTCGTCTACTTCTTCTCATCCTTCAGATCTCAACTGAACCTTCCTCAAGAAATACCCCAGCAGAAGCCCCCAATTTCATGCTGATGTAGCACTATGAATCTTCTTTTTTTTTCTTTTACAAAAGTTATTACAGTTTGAGTTCTGCATTTTTCCAGGTCCACGAGTAGTTTGGGTGATATCTGTGTCCTCATCATCTATCACAGTAAAAATAGTAAAGTTAAAAATATTTACAGGATTGCTCACATGTTCTTTTGCGTTATATCTGGTGTGAAGGTTTCTGCTTCCTAAGCCCCCTCTTTGGGTCATCTTGCATATCCCAGAACTGGCTAGCCACATGTAGGAGACTGAAACTGGACCTGTACCTGTCACCACTGACAAAAATTGACACTCACTGGACAAGAGATTTAAATTGAAAACATGAAACAATAAAAATACTAGACAAAAGTGTGGCAAACACTCTTGGCACTATAGACCTGGAAAAAAAATTATGAAAAAATGTATTAGCAATGGCAGCAACATCAAAATGAATAACTGTATAGGCATTTCAGAATAAATTTCATGTAAATCAATGGCCTGCAGCACTTGACTGCACATTAGGTTTTCTCAGGGAGTTTCTAAAAATCCTGATAACTGGGTCCTACTCCTGACCAATTAAATCTGAATCTCTGTGAAGTGGGTCCCAGGTATGAGCTTGTTTGATTCACATAGGGGATTCTAAAGTATGCAAAAAAGATTGAGAACTACTGGTGATTGCAACCCAGAGGGACTCTCTATAGAGATGCTCTTTGCCAAACAAGTGTGTGATTTCAGAGCTGCAGACAGGAGGTGAACTTGTGTGATAAGGAGCTAAAAAATAATAAATAAATAAATAAAAAATAATAAAATCTATTTGGCCTCTGGGCTTGGTGCCCATAGTAGCACAGTGATTATGGCACCAGACACATACACCGAGGCTGGTGGGTTTGAACCTGGCCCAATCCAGCTAAACAACAATGACAACTGCAACAATAACAACAACATAGCCGGGCGTTGTGGTGGGCACTTTTAGTCCCAGCTACTTGGGAGGCTGTGGCAAGAGAATTGCTTAAGCCCAAGAGTTTGAGGTTGCTGTAAGCTGTGACACCATAGCACTGTAGGGAGGGTGACATAGGGAGACTCTGTCTCAAAAAAAAACCAAACAAAACCTATCTCTGAATCATTTTATTTGCCTCTTCTTTGTCTCAGGTAGATTTCTGCAAGCATTTTCAGTGAACTCAGTAAGAGAAATATATATTGCTATTTATATATGAGTTTCAAATACTGGAGGATTTCAAAGTTACAAGTCAACCTTCCTTTCCATTTGGAGGCATGCTGCCAATTGACTAAAAATGTGTTTCTAATTAAAGAAAATATAGGGCACTGGTAAGGAGTAAATATCCATGTTTGGCTCACTCTGTGGTTGATATACAGCCACCAATCTCACCTTTGCCTAGCTAACTTTATTTCCGTATAGCAAAATGTGACCTGTGACTTTTTTTTTTTCTGTTTGTAGAAATAAAGATTTTAAAAGCGTACAGTAATGGCAAAAAGCCTGCTAAAAGCTGCTCTTATTTTAATATAATAAATTATAAATGTGTAAAGTGGATTTTCTTAGAAGTATGCATTTTAAAATTTAAGTGGTTGGATACATATTTGGAGAGACTAATGCATCAGTACTCTGTTGGTGGAAATCACAATTAAAGATTTTAAACTGGAGAATTTGGCTTGGGACAGGGTCTCTTAGGCAGTTGAGTGAATGGCTTAGTTAAATGAGAGAAAAGCAATGGTGTTTGCCTGTAGGCTTTTGATTTACAAATACGAAATATATTCCCAAATTACATACGTCATTGACTCATAATTATGTCACGTTCAGAAAGTAGCTTTCACTTGCTTTGTACACATTATGTCCTTAAAATAATGATGAGCCAAATGGTTTTTAGTAAAAATACTGATAGGAGAGAGAGGAAGACTTCCTTGGTTTTCTATGAGTTTTTGTTAGAATTCAATGGGAAAGGAAAGATCATTTTCTACAAATACTGGTTTCAGGCCTTTTCCCCATCACTAATGTTCTGACAAGGGCCTATTTTACTGGAATATAGTCTAAATATTTTATGAAAAAAAAATTCCCATCTTGGAATTTGACAGGTAGCAGAACAAGAATTCACTGGGACAAGTGAGAAGATGAGGAAAAAACTCCCCAGGAGTCCAAGAGCAGATTTAAGATTTCTGTAGTACTGTTACTCTGAAAGTACTTCTGTGACCGTGGAGCCTGGAATTTAACTTATGTCTTTACATTATCCTTTAAGAGATGATACTGCTCATAAATGTGCTTGCCAAGTACTGAGTGCTTAGTAAATGATACTTGAATCTGACGAAGCAGGAGATTAAAACGCCATCCATCCTGGTTTGTTCTGTAGGGTTTCAGTCTACCTCTGTTGTCCTGAGTAATTTTCAAAGTTTCATCTTTCACTTTTAAAAACATTCTAATAGGCTGTTCATTTGTATGGTCACCTTCCTGAGAAGCAGTGGGTTTTACCTTGATGGCCTGAGATGCAACTGAATGGATACATCTTTAAATCTGAGAACCTTCCTTGATGTGGACTGGAGTGTCCTCCTTTGTCTGAGGCTGTCCAGAGATTTCCCCGTGCAGAGAAATGATAAATGAGTGTCTTATAAGTAACCAGCAGGCCTCCACAGGGAGGTTCAGAACCAGACATACTTAACAGCTTCATTAATGACCTGGAAGAGCTGTAATAAGCAGCTTGCTAATGAAATCTGCAGATGACACTAAATTCTAAATTCTTGGGTGTGGGTAGCAACAATTGAAGCATGAATAACAAAGAATCCAAGTTCAGGCAGAGGCTGCAATGTAGAAGTACAGTTAGGATGACTTTGTTCAGCAATTCCATGCAGTACCATTGGTCCATAAGACTAAGGCAGGACCAGAAAGAGAGATAATTTATGTCACTGAAAAGTACGTAGCAATAACTCCCTTAAGCCAGGGAGAGGATAATGGTTAGACAAGATTAGCATGAAAAAAAGTTGAGTTTCAATTTCAACCCTTTCTTGAATTAACATGTCTTAAGCAAATTCCATGAGTCTCTGGGATTCCCGGTTTCCTTTTGTAAATATTAAATCTGTAATGGATCTGAAAATGTTTGGCACAGTCATGCAACTCAATACAAATTGGTTCAATCCAATTTTAAGAGCAGCATCATGACACCAAATACCATTCAGTCTTTTCCACTCAAAGGATCTCTAGGGAACATGCAAATGGGCTTCAAGAGATCCACGAAACATCAGAGATCATTCACCAAATGCTTGGTGTATGCCTAGGAACGGGGACGTGTGTTTTTCTGGGGAACTGATCTACTTTCGTCATATATCCAGTGGCACTGACAACTGGAAACATATTAGGGACAGGGCAGTAAGCATCTTGCAAGCTCCTGTTCAGTACTCGTGAACTGGGCCGAGCTTTCTAAACTTTCAGCATGCCAAAATAGCTCTCAGATCCGCAACGGGACATGCGCTCATCTATCATATATTTTCATGGCTGGTAACATTTCAGCTTCTTGAAAGGCCTAAGGTCTTACAATTTACTTCCGGCTCTATCCCAGGGCCTTGTTTTATTATTTTCACAACACATGGCTAGCGAAAATTTGAAATGTTCTTGATTCTTATTTCTGTTAACTTGTGTGCCACTATCCATTGAACTGTAAGCTCCTTGAGAACAGTTGTCTAGACTTTCTGGCCAGGAAAGGAAGGGAGGCCGGTTTCACACAGAACCTGGTGTACATTGCATATTAAGTGGTCTAATGGGTAAACAACTGAAAGGACATATGAACGAAGCAAAGTCATCTAGGTGGTTGAAAATATGTGGAGAGAAGGATGATGCCTGAACAATGGGAAAATGCGCCCCACTCTTCCCTGGCACAAAAGAAAATTTCACTCTCTGGCCTGCACAAGTTTTTATATTGTGGATATCTTAAGTAGTCCCATGTGGTGCTTTGAATTCTGAAAAGAAAACACCCAGTCACATTTCCTCTGTACTGTACAAATGAACTTGAGGTGTCCATTGATCCATTTCTGGGATACACATAGGAGCTTTGGTTCAACTGTTGAAAAGATGAACTCTTGGCATATTGAATTCTATCCATAATTCAGTTTTGAGGAGCATTTCCAATAAAACCATTTTGTGCCTACTTTTAGCAAGACTAGAAAGTTCTGGAAATAAAGCCCAAATGAAATGGCATTCTTATCACTGGGGTTTCTGTTGAGCTGTTCTACAATCAAAATACCTCCTTCAAAATCAGAAAGCAACCTTTTAGATTCTTCTTCTCACAGGAATCAACCTTCTCTGATTGTGAGAAAGGAACGTTCCCTTATATCTAAAGCCTATTCTCCTGTTCTTTGATTGATTCATTTCTCACATCTGATTTTCTGTCAGGGTTTTAAGAGTGACCAGTTTCTCTGAAAACTTGTCAGCCTTAGGAAGTAAGTTGCAGGAAAACAAAACAAAACAAAACAAAATAAAACTTACCCTTTTGTGTAAGCATCAGCTATTAAGCCATTTCTACCAATTTCTGGAATTGAGAATTATTAACTAACAAACATAAATTGTTTTGGCTAAATCTGTCCCTTAGGCTAGATTTTGGAGTTCAGGTTTCTGGTTGATTAGACCTCTTCCCACAGGATCATGTGTTAGTGGACCAGCTTCCTTGAAACACTTGGGTTGTGCACGTAATTCTTGTGGAATAACAGCTTAATTGTGTACACTGATACCCCTTATTAAATAGGCTTGAAGCCAAATTGCTAAGCTGAGGTATATTGCATTTGTTTATTGATTGTTCTCTCTTCACACAAGACATTAGCCAAAGCTGGAGTTCTAGTAGCATCATATATGTGCCAAAGGCACTGGGGAAACTTTTATTCTTAAAAAATCCAGATTCGTCTTTAGACTTTTGTAATATTTACTGCATAATTAACCATAATGTTTGACACTGTCATCCTCTTGACAGAATCTAACTGGGAACATCTGGTATTATTTAGCCGAGAGCCCAGTTCTTTTCTCCTAGTACAAAAGAGTTCTGATTAATTAATCATTGCCCAGACCTGAATAATACATTAAAGATAAACTTCAATGCTTAGTAGAAAACAAAGAGTAAAGTTTTCTCATCTTAAAGAAGATAGAGTTTCCTAATAAAAGAAATATAGCAATGAGTACATTTTTAGCACTTATTCATCAGAAGTCCAAAGCCCAAACAGATGTGTCGTAGGCAGAATATTTTCTTAGGTGGGTATAATTTTGGGTTTAGCCAGCAGGACCTTCCCGAGGGTGCTTATTTTCTGCTTCTTTCTCAGCTGTACCCTCTTGCCCTTGAGGTCTTTGTCTCATACTTATACATCCTGTTGTCACATGCTCTGGATGACAAGAGTGGCTCAAGGAGAAAATAATTTATTGAGAATGTAGATTGTAAATTCTGTATGAACTTTATCTGTTTAACTCTCTGTTCTGTACCCAGGGCCCAGTGGAGCGCCTAACACCAGTGGATGCTCCATAGTTCTTTGTTCAGTTCGGGAATGTATGTCCCCTTACTGTGCCAACTCCTGGTCTCATGAGTTCCCGAGCTATCAGTGACCTCTTCTTCAAAGACTAGAAGTTTGTGTACTTTATAATTCCATCTGTTTTTCTCTGCATGAATGTGTGCACGGAGAAGCCTTGTGACCTGCAGGCTTTATTCCACAGACTTCTAAAGTGACTAAAGTGTGGCATATCCTTAGTTGGTTAAATAAGACAGCACAAGGAAGTTTAAAGTTCCTCTCTGAAGGCTTTATTTGTTGAGTTTAATGAAAATAATAACCTGTAGACCCAGCTACTCGGAAGGCTGAGACTAGAGAATCACTTAAGCCTAAGAGCTTGAGGTTGCTGTGAGCTGTGACACCATGGCACTCTACCAAGGGCAACATAGTGAGACTCTTTCTCAAAAAAATAAAAGAAAAAGAAAATAGTATAACTGGACAATAGACCATTAACAGAAGAAAAGGTACACAAAGTTATTAACATGCAGGTGCACAAGAGCCTCACCAATATGGGATTCAAAGAAGAGCCAGATGCTGAAGTTTTAATAGCACGAAGGAATAGGGGCTTAAGGCTTTTGGGGGAGGTGGGGACAAATTAGGAATGATGAACAAAGGTTGTTTTATTATGCAGATAAAATGTCTCAGGTGAAAGTCCTCAGAAGAATAGATAAAAGAATAGGGGCGAGGTCTATACAGGTGTCTTCAAACTATAACCCGCGGGCCACATTTGGCCCGTCTAGGACATTTATCTGGCCCACTGGGTGTTTTTGCCACCGCTGCCTGTCCTGCTTCATAGTCGACTCATCCCGGGGCCCACAGTCTGGCCCTCCAACGGTATGAGGGACAGTGAACTGGCCGCCTGTTTTAAAAGTTTGAGGAGCCCTGGATATGGGTAAGGTGTCTTGGCCATGGAGACGTTTTCTCTGCTGCACTACAAGTTAATCTTCTTTGGTTAATTAGATTTCAGGGAGAAAGTTCAAGACAATTGTGCTCCTTCTGGATATGCTTCCCTGAGTCAGCTAAGGGAACTTCAGAGAGAGCCCCTCTCTGAGCTATGGAAGGAAATGGTGGGGAGAAGATGGTCACAGAAAGAGGTCTTGGGTCTGTGGCTGATATTGCAGGGCTTTCAGTATCGTTCATTCAAAGCACTCAGCACGCCAAGGCATCATATTTTGGGTATTGTTTATTAAGTTCCAACATTTGTAATGTGTTTGATTTGTGTTGCTTTTTTCTCCTTTTAAGAGTCCAGAACATAGGTTTCTCAAAGTCACTGCTACTGTCATTAAATGCCACCTTTGTCTCATGTGGGTATGCCAGAATAACTCCTTGTGAACTGAAATAAAATCTGAAGTTCCCCAGCGTGGCCAAGAGGACTTCAGAAATACCCTCCAGCTGGGTTGTTCCCCATGAGAAGGGGAGTCAGACTTGCTGTCTCATGCCCCCTTCCTTGCTGGGAACTGTCCTTTGTAGCTCACTGACAAGCCTGAGGAAGTTCAAGACAAAGCTTAAACCACATCCATGAGGCTTCAATTTACTCAGCAAATCTCCTGAGTCCGTGTTTGGTGTCCTGTCTCTGATTAACAGATTTCCTCATTTTAACTTAAAACATTTCAGACCTTTAGACAAAGTGTCATTTCTTTAACCAATTACCAATCAAAGACTCTTTAAACTTATCTATAATCTGCAATACACCCCCAACCCCACTTCAAGATGTCCATCCATTAGGGGCCAAAACCACTGTACATCTTCTATGTATTGATTTCTGGCTTCAGGTGTAATTCCTGCCTCTGAAATGTATAAAACCAAACTGTAACATAACCACAGCAAGACCACTTGCTCAGGCTTCTTGGGTGTGGCTCCAGGCCAAGGTCACTCATGTTCAGCTCTGAATAAACTTCAAATTATTTGACAGAGTTTGGGTTTGTTTCCCTTGACATTCTCTATAAAAGCCATGTTTTTGTTTGCCAGTTTTGTCCTCTGTGTGGCCTTTCCTTTGAGTGCAACATAGATTCATTTTCTACTCCATCCAAAAATGTTCTCACTTACACTGAATGGGTGTGAAAAGTTAGTCTCAACTTCACTTACACAGAGGAAATAACTCAACTCTGAAGTTCGTGAGATTTTTCATCTTTGCATACCTCATGGAATATTGACTTATAAATACTTACCAGTTATTAATTCACTGAAAGATACTTATTTTCAATTATTACATCCCAGGAAATGTTCTAGGCATTGAGGATACAGCAGTGAACAGAACAACAAGCTCTTACTTTCGTGATGTTTACATCCTCATTGAAAGACAAATTAAATAAATGTAGGAGGCAGAGTAAGTAGAAAAACAGGGAGATGATACGCTCGGGTAATTTGTGTTGTTACAGGAGCTTGAGGAATGTTTCTGAGCACTAACATACAGTGCTTTGTGTTAAAGACCAGTCTCTGTAAGGCAGCCTGATGATGGCGGTGGGGAAGGCGTAATAACTCAAACAGTGTTGGCAATGACTGAGCCAATAGGAGACAGACAAGACAGTATCAGAGGCCTTAGGGAGAAGGAAAAGCCCCACGCAGGTAGCAGAACAGGCTACCTGAGGCTTCTGAGAACAGGACTATGAGGCCTGGGCCCAGGTGAAGATGAGGCTTCATTCTCAAGGAACAATTTGAGCAAGGACGTGGTGTTAGAGAAATATTGGCAAAGCGCTGAAGTAACAAATGGTCCATTTTGGCAAGAGCTCAGTGAAAAAGCAGGCGATGATTGAGAGTGGAGTGTCAGGTAAGCTCACAGCCAAGTGTGGAAGGGCTTCAAATGCCAGACGGAGAAGTTGGATAGAAGAGCAACTAAAATAAAAATGTTGAGCCATTTTGACTGAATAATCAGAATAACGTATTTTCATCAGGTAAAATACAGAAAGTGCCTAATAATGAAGTTTCAGGTGAGTTTCAGTTTCAGGTGAGTTAGTCTTTTTTAGAGCTAAAGTAACAAAATGATCAGTGGGATATAGACAATCTTAGGGCAGAAAGAATTGGACATTGTCGTGTAGGCTTATCAATACCGTCCACAGTAGTTTTGTTTTTAATTACTTGTTCTGCTGACATCTGTGTTCTCCCGACATGTAAAATAAAGCTGAATGTCAGGTCATCTTTTCCTGGAAACCTTGTGAAATCCCAAAACGTCACCACCATTGTGATCTGGGACTGTTTAAGAAATGCCAAGCTTTCTTTACTTACTGCCCCTTCTTGTACCTTCTACATGGTAGACTCAGAGTGATGTGGGTTCTCAGAGAATGCTGATCCTAATTTAAAACAATGCATCTTATTGAAGGTTTTTAAATTTCAGCAATTATTAGGAATTTAGAAAGCCAAGGATACTCCTTGCTGGAATCAAAGTCCTTCTTTTCAGATTCTTTGCTTGCTGTTGACATATGTTTTTTGTCCCCACCTTCCAGCATTCATAAGACTTGAGTCATTGCCCTGTGTAAAGGGTTTTTATATTGCATTTTCTCACCTGCTATTTCTGGGCTGCATATTAACTTCTGCAGAAACCAACCACCCCACCCCGCCTTAAGTACTTTTGCCTTGAGGATTTTCTTCTCTATAAAACATACTAAAATTGTATTTGAGGACTGTATTGTATTGAGACAAAGGTATTAATGTTACTTGTTTAAGCATTTTCTTCACCCTAGAAGTTATTTTTTTCCTTCTGATTTAAAATAAAACAATGGCATGGTTCCTTAAACTACTGTAGGACTTAGTCTATATTATGTGCCTTACAAGTAGCAGACCCTCTTCTCTTTCAGTGGAGAACTGAAATTGATAAACTGAATTATCAATTCAGTGATAAGCTGAATTGAAAACCCAGACGCCTGGGTAGGCTCAGAGATGTTCATGCTTTATAAGACACTACAGAAATGGACTTCAAGTCAGATATGCATGCTTTGAAAATACTTCCCAGTTGTATAGCAGGAACACTAGGAAAGGTCAGATTGATTTTACTGACCTTTTCATTCTGGTCTGTCATGGCAGCTGCAATTTCATATTTGCAGCTAATTTAGGAAAAGTATAGACTTTCGCTTAGTTACATGAGAAACCACCAGAGTCAATTAAAATTCAGTTTCCTAGGACTGTTAGATGAAATCAGCTATTTCAGATGAGAATCTTAGTATGAGGCATGTAAATCTTGACACACACTTAAGCTTTATAGCCACTGTTCTTTAAACTAAAAAAAAAATTGGGTTGGCAGTGACTGTCCTTGGCAGGAGACCACACCTCTCCTGTGCCTCTTAAGGCCCCGCTCTGCTTCTCCAGCCACAGTAAAGGATTTTAAGTTCCTCAGAGGCTCATCTTTCTTGCTCAGCATAAAATCCCCTTCTATTATGGATCTGTCAGTTTCCTGCTCATAGATAAAGATTCATGTCCCATGCCATCTCTTGTCAGGTCCCTTCTGGGAGCCACTTAGGGAGCCACACTAGGTCTCTGGCCCCAGTTCATGAAGCTGGACATGGACCACTGCACCGGCTTTCTCAGGCTGGGTCTCATTCAGGTCTCGGTGCCGAAGCTCCTTGGAAATCACAGTCAGTATCAGTAGGAGCGAGTATCTCAGCCCGAGTCTGTCCGTCTTAGTTCTGTTTCTCCGATCCTGCAGCCGCTTCTCCTGAGGCTATCTGTGGAAGTCATACACCACAGCTGGAGACTGCTATGCTGCAATGTCGGTGTTCTTGTCACGTGCTCTGATGTGCTCTTGTGCTCTTTGAGAGACCAATGATGTTAAGTAATGTTACGTGATTTCATGTCCCTGCCCCAATCCCTTATCGCCAAGGTATTACTCACAGGTGTCTCCTACAATCTCTCCTCTAAAGCCTGTGGTGACCATTCAGTGTAAAACTGGACCTCTTTGCTTTATACTCTTTGTATATATCTGATATAGCACCAATGTTGTCATTGTATTGGTTTAGTTGTACCTCAACTTTCACAGATTTGAATGATTATTTCTTTAGAGCAGGGTTTTATTGCTTATTTATTTACTTTACAAATTACAATGCTTTTTTTTTTTTTTTAAGTAAGGGACCTTTCTCCTTTATTTATATTTTTTTGTGTGGTGCAAGTGTGCATATTTGTTTATTCATTTATATCTTTAATCCTTAAGGTTAAACACAGAATTTATCCCATGTTAATCATACAGGATATAATGATTTCTTTTCTCTTTTCTTTTCCTTGATAATGAGCAGATGATTAGACATATTGGGTTAGAAAAGATTGAGATTGAGCAGCAAGGTGAAAATCACCAAATATCACGTACCAAATATGTGAAATTCACATACCAAATATACACACAAAACATAGTTAGAAATGAAAGTTTTCCTGACTTCATTATACGGAGTTCTCCACCAGAGGCATTTTATTTTATCTCACCAAGGTAGACAAGAGAAAATTTTGAAAAGAATCACTGTTGACAGTTGTAAATGACCTGCTGCTAGTGTGAGTAAAGGGGAAAGATGTGAATGCCCAGTTAGGGGAATAGGAAAATGGGTAGATTGTGGAAGTCCTGCTTTTACGGGACTCAAAGTCTAATGCAGAGTTGCCAAAGACTCAGAAGCAAAAGAAGCAGGGCTTTGGGAGGGGTGATTTGGTTGAATTCAATGACTGTTTATTGACCCAAACAAAGACACAGATACTCCTTTATGAAGCTTTTTGCTCTAATAGGCGAGACAGACATTAATCATCAAACTTCACAATTAAATGCATAACTGAAACTCTAGGAAGCATTATAGGCAGTTTCCTGTGGCAGGCTGGGGTGAAGGGGTTGGTGGTGGAGAAGCATAAGGCTGACAGGATAATATAGGGCCAGATTTTGGTAGTGAAGAGGCTGGCTTAAAGGCCACACTCACTTAGAATAGCTGAAGGTAATGGAAAAGTTATACTCAGCAAGCTGCAAGCTTTGGGGTAGGAAGAAGCTCGCCACAGTGAGTGCTAAGAAAGATTCATTAACTTGCTAAATAATTTTAAAGAAAATCAACAGCTGTAATTCTTACAAACACAGTACAGCTATTTCCTGTTTCCCTTACATCTTCATGTAAACAGCATTATTTTATCTGGCAAGGAAGGACATAAATCTTTCAAAACCAACATTATGGGACTTGACCTTTCCACATGAAACCTGCAGGTTGAGTGAAAACCTAGGGCAGACAAGACTGTTATAATTCCCATTCCTGTGTCTTCCTCCCCCAGGACAAGGAGGAAAGAAAGATTTTTCTTCATGTTTACATACTTTCCAGCTCTTTACCCAGCCTAGATTTTAATGAATAAGAATCCAGAAATTTCAGTATTTTCCTGGAAATATCCTTTTACTATCAAACTGGCTAATCTTGCAAGATTCTCCCCCCCCCCATTTCTGACAATGTCTTTGATAAATTTAGTTCTATATTTTATGGGTGACGGAAGATGAAGGGGAATGAATTAGAAGCCTGGAATCCTTGGGGATAAGTTGAGGAATCTAATTTAAATATTTTAACAAATAAATGTTACCATGGGGTGGCCACAGACTCTCCAACATGATGGTCCTGCTGTGTCAGTGTATAATTGTCCCCTTCCCCACTGACAAAATGGAAATCTCAGATAAATCAGGGATTCCCTGTGCACAGCTTGAAAACTGCAACTGCACCTTGCCATGCCAAAGGCAGATACTGGTGATATGTCATAGTAATTCACATGCTACTAGGGTGGCCTCAGAAACATTCACCGCCAATAGGTACAAGTTGGCGTAAAAGGGAAAAGTCAGGCTTGGCGCCCATAGCACAGTGGTTACGGCATTGGCCACATGCACTGAGGCTGGCAGATTTGAACCCAGCCCGGGCCAGCTAAACACTAATGACAACTGCAATGACAACAAAAAAAAAAACAGCTAGGCATTGGTGGTGGGTGTCTGTGGTCCCAGCTGCTTGGGAGGCTGGGGCAGGAGAAGCACTTAGGCCCAGAAGTTTGAGGTTGCTGTGAGCTGTGAGCTGGTGCTCTACCCAGGGTGACATGGTGAGACAGTCTCAAAAGAAGAAAAAAAAGGGAAAACTCATATGCCAGTTTTTTTGTTCTAGGTGCTTCCTAAGGTTCTTTATAGCTCTAGATTATGTGAATTTCCTGTAGGCTTTTGTTTCAGAATTTGGCAAATTCCAGCCCTTTTCAGCCAGAGTACAACTGGAAATATTCAGTATTATTATTGGTGTTCATAGTTCTTGTTTTTGTTAAGTTGCTGGATAATTTTCCTGGGTACTATCCCAGCAATGATTATGCTGGACTCACAGACAAAGTGAAATTTATAGGTACAAGTCCTAACCACAGCAGGAGGTCCGTGGCTTCCTGACTTGTCAGCACCTTTTATTTACTGTGGTTATTTCAAGTGTAATTATAGGGAAGATGCTGGTGAGTTTGCTATACTTGAGGGTTCATAACACTGTGAAGTTTTGAAGACTGTCATCTCATTGCTTGAAATGATGCTTTTTAAGGTTAATGAAATCTTTGTTATGGATTCAGATTTGAAACTGGAACAGGGATTTTTCATTTAAGAAAGTTTTGCATTTTTCCTGAATGCCTTAAGGTTTTCTTTTCTATTGTACCAAAACCTGAGATGTAAATAGATGACCTATTGTTCCCATTTGGAATAAAGGAATCTAAGCACTGACAGGCCAGTTGGTTTGTCTAAGGAAACACAGATAGGTCCTCTGAAAGCCTTTTTGGAAACACACTGCC
The DNA here is from genome assembly GCF_000181295.1 of Otolemur garnettii. Lineage (NCBI taxonomy): Eukaryota > Metazoa > Chordata > Mammalia > Primates > Galagidae > Otolemur > Otolemur garnettii. The sequence continues at coordinate 13,823,787 of NW_003852416.1, forward strand.
CTAGCTACTCTGGCTGAGGGGCCTGTGAGCTCACCCTTTTCACTTTTCACTGCATAGCTAGCTTTCCGTACTGAGCTTCTATATAAAATTCTATTTGAATGTATGGCTAAATATGTTTAAAACTTTTGGTGTTGTGGAAGGTGAAATGAACCGGGCATTTGAGTGTATTTCATTTCCAAGTGAAAAGCACAAATGGGACTCAAACGAACTCCATAGTTGGAGGAATTACTGTTCCTATCACTAAAATGTCAAAAACAGTCCCAGCTTCAGGCTCCTTTGGATCCAGGTGCTAAAGTCATCAGAAATCTTCCTTCCTCATTTCCATCCCACCACATCTCTAGGTATGTTTCGTTCTTGGCTAGGATGTTTCTGAAGGTGGTAGATTGCCGACAGTCACGATATGCTGGGAGACCTCGTTTCCATTGGTCTGTGATGGCCTCGTTGCATTAGCCACTGCCATGTGCTGTCTTAGACAAATGACTGTGTAAGAATATGCGGTAAAATGTAGTATACATTTTGTAGTAGTGTTTTTTCCTACATATATATTATTTCGTACTATACACATTTACTCTGAACTTGCATTTTTCTTCCCACTTAGCATACCTCTTATAGAGACTTTTAGTGTGTCAATGACAGGTAGGCCTGCCTTATCCTTTTTATCTGTCACATAACATCACATTGTACAGGCATTGATTATTTAATGATTTTACTAATAATTGGTATTTAAATTGAGAATTTTTTGTTAAATAAAACAATACACAATATTAATAGTTTTTCCATGCCCCCTTGAGCTGTGTATGAGATTATTTTTCTAGGATAAGTGCCAGGAGGTAGATCTGCTGGGTTAAAAGCTGTAGGAAATTCCAACTTTAGAAAGTACCACTGGACCCTTAAAGAGTTTCTCCAGTTTCAATTTGTCTGGTGATAATGCTGATTCTGCTCAATATTCACTTTTGCCACTCTGTTCAGTGTACCAAATACATCACCTTATTTAATCCTTACTACAACCCTACTAAGGTTACCCTATTAGATACCCGCTGAGATTATCATTTTGCAGAAGGGGACATTGAGGCTTAATGAGTTCCAGTCACTTAACTAAATTTAGGAAGGCATTTGTCTTGCCTTTATGAAGTAAATATGGCCTTAATATAATAAAGTTTGAGAGTATATTACTTGTGGCATCCCCGCCGCTCAGGGAAGAAATTTGTCCCTGAGTTTTGGACCAGATACCATTATGGGTGAATTCAAAAGGGTTCTATCCCTGTGTTCTGGATATGTGATTTGAATTCCATGCTGTCTTTCTGCAGTTATTATCTGGCATAATTAAATGTGGAGTGAAACACAAAGTGAATAAAGGAAAATTGCTACTGAGGTTCTTAACTGATCTGAACATGAGCATCCAGAGAAAATTAACATGGCAAAAAGAAAACTAAAGAAAAAAAAAGCCAGAAACCTGGGCCATGAGCTAAAGCAACACGCACATATCATAGGTTAGGGTGTGTTTCTCGGAGGCATCATTGGCGGTTTTGTAACACAGTGAATGTGGCCATGGCTGTGACGGGGGAATCCTAGCAGGATGTGAACATTCTTACTTAGTCACAGGCTTCCTGGGTTCAGTAGGGATTAAGTAGCTCTATTTTATTATACTTAATCCTGTGAGGAAATGTGTTTATTTAACCTTCAGTTATTGTGGTCAGATGTTTAATATAGATTGCAGTGGTGAAAGATTGTCTGGTCTCTTTAAAAAATAGATGAGCTGCTGAGCTCTTAGGAGGTGGTCAGTCGGTAGCTGCTGAGACGGAGAGGCACCCCAAGCCTCCCAGTGGGACCCGCAGAAGAACCTGAGAGGGAAGAAGGATGCTGCTTTACCCCTGCTATTCCAGAAAGAATGGGGTGAGCCCAGTTATTCTGAGAAGCAGGAAAGAATCAGACCAGAAAATCTAAGTTGCTTTGGCTCATTCTGGAGAATATTAAAATATTCCATGGGTGGTGCCTGTGGCTCAAAGGAGTAGGGTGCCAGCCCCATATGCTGGAGGTGGTGGGTTCAAACCCAGCCCCGGCCAAAACTGCCCTCTCCAAATACACACACACACACACACACACACACACACACACACATATATATATATATATATTCCTGGCATGGTGGCGCCCATACTCAGTGGGTAGGGCACCTGCCCACATACACCCAGGCTGGCGGGTTTGAACCTGGCCCAGCCAGCTAAACAGCAGCAACAACAACAACAATAGCCAGGCATTGTGGTGGGCACCTGTAGTCCCAGCTACTTGGGAGGCTGAGGCAAGAGAATCGCATAAGCCCAAGAGTTTGAGGTTGCTGTGAGCTGTGATGCCACAGCACTCTATCCAGGGTGACAAAGTGAGAGTGTCTCAGAAAAAATAAAGAAAAAGAAAAATATTCTTGGATTCTTGGCACATAAAAAGTTTAGAAGTTTCTGTACCACACACGAGAGGGTGGGATGATACAAGATCAGAGTTTTCAGTTAGTTTGGCATACTTTCCGAAGCCTGTCATTCTTTTTATTTTATGCTTTTCCTCTTAGATAAGGTCACGTTGCTTAGTCTTATTGTTTGGCAGTTTAGGTTTTGCTCTTATAAATGACCACCTCTCTATTATGCATGAACTCTAAAGGCTTTTTCCATGGTATTTTATTTTTTGCTTTTGTTTTAGCATTCTGGATTGAAAGCCTGTCATGCTATAATTTTGGTTAAAATTTGGCTTTGGTGTCTTTTCGGCTGTTCTCCAAGAAAGAAACAATTTTGCTGACTTGTTGGTGAGGATCAAAAGATGGACTATTACATTGAATATTAAACTGTATTATCTCACACAATTCTCAACCCTCACCCCTAATCTGTGAGGTTCTAATTGGGTCCTCATCCCCATTCGGTCACTAAAAACAAAGAGAAGTTAAGCACTTTGCCTGGGACCACATAGATAGGAAGCACTGACTCGGGAGCTAGAACTTAGCTCTGTCATTATGACCCATGTACGTTGCATCCCTGAGTGCTAGCTCCTCTTTCTGTTCCCCGCCCCCATTCTTCTATATTTTCCTACACATTTTCTACAGCTTCCGTAGAAATTTGCTTTTCTGGCTTTTGTTTGTTTATTTGTTTTTTATTCTAGAGCTGCCTGTGAAGTTTCAGCGTGGTACACTTTGATTGAATCTCCTTCTTTCCTCTCTAGCATTGCTTGGTGACACTTGGCCATAAATAAGTAAATGGAGGAATTAACAAATATATAAATAAGCCATCCTCAACACACATAGAAAGTTCCTTCCTATTAAATTTTATTCGGGACTTGATTAACAAGCCTCGTCTGTTAGCTTCTCCAGCTGAAGCCGTTGGAACTAATGACCCTTTTCTGATATTTACCTCAAAGGGAAGTTGTAGGAATTAGATGAGTCATTTGCAGGGGAAACAATATAATGTTCAATATTTTGAGAATGGCACCAAGTTGCTCCACGATTTTGCCTGGAAGTGATTTCATCTGAGAAGGATGCTAGGTTTCCCCACTCCCACAGCTCATTTATAAAATATGCCAATATTTATTCAAGACTCTTTGGGTCCTGGAGCCAGATAGAAATGCAAACATATTATGGCTGTTTAATTCTTATTGAGCTACTATCGGGGCTGTAAAAAGCTCTGAAATGAGCACATGGCCTGTTGCTTCTCCCTGGGAGCTTGCACAGTGGTGTGTGCTCACGCATTTCACTGTTAAGTAACTTGTGTACGTGTGGAAGTATATTGCCATAATGATAGCAATAGTTTTCTTTTAGAAAACTAGCTTCATTTCGGTGGTTCCTAATTTAAAAAACAACCAACCAGATTGAAAATCAGGAAGAATAGAACCTTCTTTATAAACGGAACCTGAATAAGAGAGGATGGTTTATAGCACCCTATTAAATGTTTTAGAACACAGTTCTCTTAATCAAGAGATTCTTTTTACCCAAATGAGTGTTGGCTGGTGGTCTGGGTCCAGATATTTTGACGGAGGTTGTTGAAATGGTGTAGAAAGAGATGAAAGTGCTGCCTGAGGAGGTATCTTAATGCTCTTGTTTGTGTTGAAATCATCATCCAGTATGGTGCTATGGAAACAGATCAGGGAGGAATAATGACTCCATTGGCCAACCAATCCAAATGGCTGGATGAGCTCACCTCCAGGTTTGTTGTGCAGAGAATATAAGTTCACTGATCTCAGTGACTTTATGTCACCTGTGTTTTTCCTCAACATATCATGTGTGTGTATGTGTGTGGAAACAGAGAATACTGATACTGGTACAATGTTTGTAATTTCTACTTGACAAATATAGTTGTCCATTGGTATCCCAGAGGGAATCAGCAGGACCCTTCATCCCACTGAAAATGCCAAAATTTGCAGTGGCATAATATTTGTGTATAACCTATGTACATCCTCCTGTATACTTTTAATTATCCCTATATTACTTAAAATACTTGATGCAATTAAATTCTATTTAAATAGTTGTTATGCTGTATTGTTTATTTGTTTCCTGAACATTTTTTATCTGCAGTTGGTTGAATTCAAGGATGAAAACCCTGCAGATATAAAGGACCAACTACACAATCTCCAGTAGATCTCAAAAATGAAAAGATCTAATAATTCAATACCTCTTTTGACCAAAGTATTAAACCTTTTCCCCATAATACAGGCTAAATTAAACAAAAATATGCATCCAGGGTGGGCTTTTAATGTCACTCTACTGAGTAGCCCTAGCAGGTGTAACATTGTGGAATATTATAAATAAGTAGGCTTAAGAATCACGCTGTCGGGGTTCAAATCCTGATTCTGTATGACTCTCAGATTTAAAATTGGGACAATACTTATAATATTGATTATAAGTAATTGGATATTTGTGAGGATTAAATGAGACCATCCAAGTAAAGCTCTTAATAGACCAGTATTCTAGGAGTGTTATCGCTTTACCTATCAGTCTATTCTAAAACACATTAGGGATTTCATGATCCTTAAATATGAAATAGGTTTTAGGTGAAATATATGAGCTTTTTCATTGACAGGCAAACATAGTTAGGGGAGGAAAACCCCAAATTTTAGGTGAAGCTTGCCGTCAATCCGTGAACACTGTGCCTCATCTCTAGAGTGTCTGATTGACCATGAAGCTCCAGATGATTTAACACTGTGCATATTTCCATGAGTAACTTTTATTCTGTTTCTTAATGATAAATATGAGGTCTTTTACTCTATTCTTCTATCAAAGCTTGGTTCTGCTTGTATGGTGTCAGCTGAATGGTAGGGCGCTGGATTCAGATGAGGTTACTTTTATTTAACCATTTAACAGGAAAAGAAACAAAGACCAAAACAAACGGTGAGAAACAACCAGATTCACCATGTTTTTCTGCAAAGAGAGCTTTCATAATGTTACATGTGAATTGAAAGAACCCACTGCAGCAAAGTGTCATAAGAAGCAGAATTTAAGTTTCCATGTTTAAAACAGATATAGGGAACCTGGACATCATCTGGGTATTCCATTCAATCTAAAGCTTGGGAGTAAAAAGGTAGTAATAAGCATCCTGAGCTATGTGGGGCATTTCAGATGCCTCATTGAAATTGTGCATGCCTTGTGTTTCTGATTACACAGAACAGCTCACTCATACAGCTTCTGGATGATGGTCTTTCAATTTGATGATGATAAAATTGATTATATCACAGTGATCCAGAGATCAGCTTACCATTTGTATATATTTAATGAAAATAAATAAATAGATCAAATCATTTTATATATGTATTTTTTAAAGTCAAACATGGTATTTATGGGGAAAAAAATCATAAGAGGCGTTCTGGTGGAAAGAGGGCTAGAGGTCGGTGTTCAACTGACCCAGCCCCCTCAGAGAGATGGTCCTTCCTTTCACTCATTAGGTTGTGAATGGACCTGCAGGCAGGTTTCATTTCTTCTAGTACTATTATTAGTATTGTTATTAGTAGTATGTATGTATTATTATTAGAATTGTTAGAGTTGTGCTTTAATTGAAGTATGAAGAAAGGAAAGGGGTCAGTTCCTAAGTGCCTCTGACGCAGGCTTCCTTGATCAAGCAGCCCGTGTGTGCTCCTCCCTCAGGGCTCTCCTCTGAGAGCTGGAGCATGGCCAACTACATTGACTTTTCGGCCTTGTGTTCCCTCCCTCCCCCTCCCCATCATTTCTGTTTATGAGATCTTCTTTACTACACAATCTAATTAAGCCCTAACCAGGGTGCTTCCAGATGTCACGAATAAGAGATTTTCCTGTTGAATTGATCTGCCTAGCTCTGTTCTCTTCAAGCTGTCTATTGGAAATCTCTTTCCAAATGTGTTTATGATGCTGGTTAACGGTTTTCCCACCCCATGACCAATGAACTAGGGGATTAACTGATTTATAATTGTATCTCACTTCTCCCAGAGCATCAGGAGTGATTAATGTGCCACACGTAGCTGCCTTGCTTAACTCTGAATGTCATTATCTGGAGGCTCACCAGCTCCAGGCTCCCTCACTGTACATGGCTGAAAAAGTTATCCAGGAAGCAAAATACTACCCTACCAGAAACAACAGAACTCTGAAAATGGGGTGAGGATTGAAGAAAGGCAGCTAAGGATTTCATGAACGTCCAGGAAAGAAAAACAAATAGCTAAGCGCTAAATTCTCTCCTTTTATGTTATTGGGAATATTTAATCTTTCTGATCTGTAGTTGTTTCTGTCTGTAAAATGAGGAAGTCACTACCCTATTGAGTTGTTACACGATGATTTCCTCATTTAATTGGAATAAGAGCTTAGCCTAGTATTTGGCACATGGAAACTGGTGTTTACACTTCTTTTCTTTCTTTTTCTTTCCCTTTTTTTTTTTTTTTGAGACAGAGTTCACTCTGTTGCCCTGGGTAGAGTACCAGGGCATTATCATAGCTCACAGCAACCTCAAACTCAGGCTCAAGAGATCCTCTTGCCTCAGCCTTCCAAGTAGCTGGGATTACAGGCACCTGCCATAACACCTGGCTAGTTTGTGTGTTTGCTTTTTGTTTTTTTAGTATAGATGAAGTCTTGCTCTTGTTCAGGCTGGTCTGGAACTCCTCAAATCAAGCAATCTGCCTGTCTTGGCCTCCCAGAGTGCTAGGATTATAGGTGTGAGTCACCACCCGGAGCCTGGTGTTTTACTTTTTAGTAAATCAGTATTTTTGTTCAGTGTCTTTGGCACCACCTATTGGTTGTAAACAACAGACCTTTGCACCACCTGCGCTGTGCCCCGAGGAGAAGCATCCCATTGTCTCTTTGGAGCTGTGAGACTGAGGCTCTGTGGGAAATAAGAACTAGGAAAGTACAGCCCCTTATACTGGTTCTTGGAAACATGCCTCTTTTTAAAAGGGAAGGTGGAGAGCTTGTTCTGCTGGCAGATTTCAGGGCAGACAGGTTAGGTAGTCTGGTTTGACTGCAGCAGCCAGTGTGAGGGTATCCTGGAGTCTGAGGTGTGCTGAGCGAGGAGAGGGTGGACGTCTTAAGTGTGTTATTTCTGCTTCGTCTGATTGCCTCCGTCAGTGAACAATTTCAGCAACAACAGCTGAGCTGTCATTTCCCCTTTGACATTAGATAGTGTGGAGAACCGCCCAACTCACAAAACCTCTCCTTTTCTGGAGACATCTCCGAATATATGTAGAATAGCAAGGGAAGAATCTTAGCAGGAGTGTTTGTGCGGGAAGTCAATCAGATCTTCCACTGCAGGAAACTAGAATTAAAATTGAGGGGCAGGGTCCATGTCTGTAATTGTCAGAAGCTGTGGGAGTAGTTCTAAGGTGCTCCTTGTTCACCCGGAATGTGGACTGACATGCAGAAGAGAAGCAGAAATGCAGATCAGGAAAGAGAAATAAGAAAAAAAAAGACATTTACAAATAGCACTCCCAGGCGCCTGGTGGTTTTCATGTCCTAATTTCGGCCCCTAAAGCTTTTGAGCCATGCCATGCCTCTTTATGCGTGTAATAACTTTCCCTTTAATTCTCTCTTTCTTGCTTAAACTAGTCCCAGCTGATGCCTGTTAATTGTTGCAGCCGCAAGAGTCCTGACTATTGGACGTATGTGTCTATGTGTCTTAAGTTTATTTATGCATCTGCAGCGCAGCTTGGGACAATAGTTCCAGTTCCCACCGAGATGCCTCCGAGTCTCAGTCCCACAGAGAAGCAGTGAGACTCTTGTTCTTGGCTATAACTAGCAAAGGGTTGCAGATGCTACTGCTGACTCCTGTGGGGTCTCTTCGCACTCTGCAGCACTGCTGGGTTATGCATATGTCTGAGATTTTAAACGTGATGGACTACCATATGGGGAAGAAGAAGATATCAGAGTTAGTCCGATTTCTGACTTTGGAAAGCAGAAACATGGGATCCTAGTGAGGAAAAGTTAGGGAAGGGCACTGAAGGAGAGCAGAGGAGATGCTGGCTGAGTTTACTGTGGAATACCAGTGAAGTTTGAAGTGTCCAAGGGAAACACCGAGAAGATGATACCCAAACAGTTTAAAATTATGGCCTAAAAGCCACAGCTGGAGATACCGATTGGTTGTCAGTCACATTGGTCGCGTGTTGAGGCTGTTACTGCAGTGTTTTTCTTTCCTTCCTTCCTGCCAACATCACAGAAACCTTGCAGAGACGTCCGCCGTTCAGGGCAGTTTGCCAAATGATGTTACTCTGTGGCTCCAGGCCCTAGGCATTGATTCCTAAAATGACTCTGGACTTGATCAATTGCTTTCAGATTGCTAATCTGATGAATATTATGGACCATGGCTAGAAAAAATGCATCAGAAATGGGGGGGGGGATCTGTCAGGGGTTGAAAAGGATCACTGGAAAGTTAATTTTTGATGAATCCAAATGAGGCGGCTTCATCACAAAGGAGAGAAGAACACTCTTGATACGCGCGACATTTCTCATCGTCTCCAGTTATTCCAGAGGAAAAGAAGAGTTTGTGACAGCAATATTTCCAAACTGGGATGGGAAACTTCTGATTTTTTGGCATGATTTCATCGGCTTATACCTCTGCTTCTGTCTGCCTGATCCCCTCCGAGTGAGCTATGCCAGCCCATGCAGAAGCAAACCAGCTTCTGGGAAAAGAACAGTAGTTACTCCTCTGTTTCTCTAAGAACAGTGATGAGAGGAATGAGATTCTGAGATTCGGTGAATTGCAGAGGATTCAGCGTCTCCTGCCTACCTCAGGCTGTGAAGCTTTTCACTTTTTTCAACTGCTCTCTCTCCTGGTCTCTCTGTGTGCTTGTGATTTTGTCTTTTTCCTTAGTTCTTTGTCATCTATCATTTTTATTTCTCCCTTCTATTATCTTTCCCCTTTATTAACATTTCCCCTTCTTTATGGTTTTAAAAAAAAGTCTTCTTAGTGTTAAACTCAGCATAATTTAAGAATGAGGTCTGCCTTTAAAATGACTGTTGTGTTAATTAAGAAAAGTTTATTTCTGCTTAAATCAAGTAAGTTTTGCCACTACTGTGCTTTAATTTCAACCTTTTGATCATCTTCCAAATAAAGGAAAACACTGAGCAAAATTGCCTTTTCACTTCTATGAAATTCGATTTTAAGACATATTATTAGCATGTGTCTACACCTGTTAATATTTGTGATTCGGCTTTATTCACAGAGCAGAGATATGGTATGGAGAACTGAGATACACAGGGTGGGACGTAGGTAAAAGCCCAGAGGACTATTTAATTGTATAAATTTTGAGGTTAGATGTGATTTAAAGATAGTTATACGACTTCAAGCAAGATATTTAAGCCCATTTACTTACCTTAGGGATAAAAATAATGCTTATCTTATGGTGTATGGAGAAGATGAAGTACGATGTGATCTATATAGGATTTAGCCCAGGTCTTTAGGCATTCTCAATAAATGATAGCCATTATTTTTAATGATGCTATTATTATGTCTGTCTGAGGTCACCCATACTTTCCTTTTGGATATGAGGACTCGGCTTGGCCAACAAAAGAAATGTTCTTCTTATAAAAACACACACACACACACACACACACACACAAAGCAACGTACTTGTAGAGTAGACTGATCTTGACACATTTGATTATTTCATGTGGCAAAATGGTTAAAATAGTTATAGACCTGTAAATTCTTGTGTGATGTGGCACTGCTCTGAAGACCTGCTCAGCCCCCCCAGGTTCACGTAGGCTCCTCTACTTTGCACTCTCTGCATTCCAAACCCACCTTCCCTCATTTTTTTCAATGCCGCCATGTTCCTCCCTGCCTCAGAGATCTCTCACAAGCTGTTCCCTTTGCCTCAAATGTGGCTTATATTTTCAACACTAGTAAGTGCCTAATATAAGAAAAGATGTAGAGCCTGGCTGCCAGCCTGAAACTTGGATAGGAATGAGATAGAGGCAGAGTGAGTTTGTACGCACATGTACATAAGACTATATATCTGTATTTCCTCAACGTCTGTCTGTTCCCTGCCCTTAACTGTAATGCCCATAAAAGTCACTGAGCTGATTTCAGGACCTCCTTCCATGTCCAGAGTATCTCATACCACCTCGATACACAATACGGTGTCAGTACACATTCACTGGATTAGTGAAATGACCTATTGAGAATTTAAGCAATAGGCTTAAAAAGAAGAGGCTGTCCTTTCATCCAGGGGTTTTTCCTGGGAGTGGGTAAGCTAATGTTTATTGAGTGTTTCCTACATACTGTGGTCTTAGAGAGTTTCAGGTAGAAGAACACGATTCTGTCTGCAGTCCAAGGCTTGAATGAGCAGTGCATGGTGAGCAGCTGTGAGTTCCCCTGGAGGTAGATTTAGCGGAAGTTTTTCTAATATTCTGCAACAGGAGACTCCATCCTCCTGACTGGGACGTAGAAAATTGGCCATGATGCAAAGGCCGTTATGGTACCTTCCCAGGATTACCGAAGGATGCTCACTTGCTAATGAATGCCCCCAAACTTCCTTTTATAAAAGCAAACATAGAGTCATGTTTGCCTCAGGGAATTTGCTTTAGTGGGGTGTACCTATTGATTGAAATCTCAGCAGCATAGTGTCTGTTTGGGAAAAACACTCTACGTTCTACTCATACCACAATTGTCAACACAGAAGAAGACTTCCTTGACAAAACCTGGGTTTTTTTCTTTCTTTTATCTTTTTCTTACACACCAAGCAGTTGACACCAGTTGAGTGTCCTCTAATTTAACTCTGGCACTGTCTGGAGGGGGAGAGAGAGATGAGAGAGATGGACAGAGAGAGAGAGAGAGAGAGGAGAGGAGAGGACAGGAGAGGGCCTCTGAAGAGTAAAACCTAAGGGCACACCAGAAGATGTCCCACATGATCAAAACCCTGTTTTCCATCATTTATTTGTTGTTGATTTGTTTCTGCAACAGTGTTTGACCGAGTTGCAAAAGGGTTCTGCAGAAGTTAACCAATGTAACCAACCACTCACACAAACCAAATATTGATAATCCCTATAAAGAGAATGGATTGATTAAAGTGATGCCTTCCACTTAAAGAGCACCTATCAAGTCCCAGGCCAAATGTTAGACACTCTACACTCAGTATTTCTCTTACACTATCTTCTAGCAACTACGTTTGCATGTGGTCCAGGTTAGCTCTCTGATTTTACAGATAAAGCAAGTGAGGCGGCTAAGAAACAGTGTGCTGAGGTTACAGAAGTAGGAAGTGATGCAGATGAGCACCTCACCTGGGCATGTCGGAATCGGAACCTCTTCCCAACCCCTGCCCTTACACTCAAGGAAGGAAGGGGGAATTCAGCATTTAAGGATGGCCAGAGGAGGACCTGTTTCATGTCTCCTTTTGATACATGTTAGCACAAACCCTGGAATTCCTTTTGAACCATCTGATTGAGATACCAGGGCCTATGATTGACCTGGCTGGAGTCAATTTATGTGGAAAGCACCTCCTTAGTTCAATTCGTGAGGGATAAAAATAAGACAACCAGAGAAACAAATTCAACATCAGCTTTCTGTTTTCCTTCTTTGGTAAAATAATCATTATCTCATTCACAAAAACTCATTTATTCTTTAATTCACTCCACAAACATTATTTGAGGACTTCACTTATGCCAGACACCGGGTAGGGAACTGGGAATACAAATGGATGTGTCAGTGTTGTTCCCACTGAAGTGTTCCCATTCTCACTGGGGGCTGACAAGTCATCTCGAAGCAGTGACACGGGTGTTTTGACAGAAGTCCATTTGCCACAGAGATGATGGTTGTGGTTTATGTCTGGGGCCTCAGGTAATTGTGTATGTAATAGACCTGCCAGAGGAATGGAGAATGGGTACTTTTCTCTGCAGTATCTGGTGACTGAAACTTAAGTGATGCCCTTGCTGCTCCTGCTGATAAATCCAGCTGGATCCACTGTGTGGCTTTCTGTGGCTGTCCTTGAGGACGGTGTCATCCACATGCTCAGGGATGAGGGTAATGGTTTATGACTTCAGCACCTGAAGTCCTATCACACCGCAAGTTCCCTGGAGATGGTGATCATACAGAGCGAATATTGCTTAGCTGGTGATAATGTCACGCTGCCACGCTGAGTTACACGGATTGCCTGATCCCTGCAGCTAAAAAACTCCTGGCTGATTAATCCTGATGTCATGTAAATAGAGTCAGTGTCAAGGAGATCGTAAATGAGAAAATGGATGCTTGGATGGGGACATTAGTGAGGAATGGAGAGCCGCCATCACCCCCCTCATCCCTCAGTCAGCCCCTAACAACATCATTATCCAGGTGAGAGGAGGCACATCACTCAGACACATCGTGGAAGGCGTCCAGGTCTCCCCTCCCCAACCACCCCGCTCCGCAGCACTATTTTAAACAGGGAGCGTTTCACAAATCATGTAACCAACCTTTCTTTTCTGCTTGCTGTGCCTTTAGACAGGAATTATAAGACCACCCTATTATAAGAAAACCTATAGTCAAGCACCTTAATTAGCAACTAGATAAATTGGGGCATGATTTATTCATATTGTTAAAGGACTCATTAGTGAGTTCCTTTAAGAGATGTCCTATTTGACTTATAGAAATTTAATTGCACGTATAGGCTAGATTTCAGGTTTTGCTGACACTCAGTCCTTAATTGGTTTATATCCACAGACATACAAGGCCATCCATGTCAATTATCTTGTAAGTTTCGTAGCTTTACTGCCAATGTGGATGTGCAGGGTCACAGTGGGTATCACATCACTCTCGGTGCCCCTCCCTCATTGAACTTTTCCCTTTTTTCCTGGTTTACTCCTCTCTTCTTCCTCCCTCCTCCCCTCTCCTCCCCACAACAGCAAAAGGCATCCTTGAGGAATAGCCTCTACTGCAAGCTTTTATCCCTTCCACATAAATCTCTTGGTCTTCTCAATAATGTAGTATTCTATTTACCCAAAGAAATCCAGGTGAATAACTTCCCCCCTCCCCCCCCCCCCGTTTTGTTATGCATAAACTTTCAGGAACATTCCATTGTGCTACAGGAAGTTTCACTAAGACTCATTTGAGAGTCCATGGAGATTTGCACTCCTTTATTCTTTGCTATGATGCCCAAGATTTCCTTTTTATGTGGGTGGTCTCATTTTTGTAGCAGATGGTAGATATTCAGGTTGGCAACCAAGGGGTCCTAGGTGGGAGAGGGACGAGCCTTTGCATTGTGTGGAGAGGGGCTAACTAACTCAAGGCTGACATTCAGTTGACCTTCTTCAGCCATCCCGGGCTTATCTCCTCATGCAAGGATTATTTCAGCAGTACCTTCACCAGTCCTCCTTCTCATAGGCTCTCTTGCTGACTGCTGTTGTCAGATGCACCTTCCTGAAGGGCTGTTTTTATCCCATCAAAGACTCCTGTGGTTCCTAGTGCCTGCAGAATTAAATGCTAGCTCCTCTTCTGACATCTGGGGTCCTCCAGAAATTAACCTTCACCTGACCATCTGAATTTTCTTGAAACATGTCACGGTTTTTAGGTTCCCCTTGGAATAGCCTTGAGATGCAGAAATTGGTCATTTTGTTTTACTCTGTGATGAGTTGATTTTGTTTTAGGCTGTGTGTCCAATGCATCAGGTTTTCTTTAACTTCTCTCTATATAATTATTCTAAGCATTATGGAAGTTAATACCACCACACTTCTTTCTCATCAAAACCCACCAAGAGCTTCCAGTATTTTTTTTTTTTCATGGTTAGGCTTCCATTGTAATTTCAGGCACCTGGTTAAAAAGAGTGATCCTATCCTTGAGGGGTCTGCTTGAGAGCCTTCTTCAAGAGCTGTTTATATCCAAGCTGGAATTTCTTGGGTTTGATCCCTTCTTTTAGACAGACTTTGACAGACTGATAGTTCTAAATCTGTTTTAGCTAGAATTTTCAGCTGAAGTATGATACATTTATTTTTCTTCACAGACTAACCATTTCCAGATTTAAAACAAGTTTTAACATTTTCAGTACTTTTACTCTCTTGAAAAGTCATTTATGAAAATGTACCCCTCCTTAAGTTTTGGTTTGTGACCCCATATAAAATACCTGGCAAAAGTCATTACACATAATTAATATTACATTAATTAATATTATTAAGATTACTTCACATCACTTGATTTTGTGGGTGGTCATCCAGTTTAATGCTCTTGTACTGACAAGTCTAACCCGTAGTCCCAGACTGGCTAGTTATTCTTTGCTGATTCTTCCAAAATAGGATATCCTGTTTTCCCTTAACCTATGCAAATTTTTGTGGAATATTTAATGATATTCATGAATTTTTATATTTTAAGTATACTAAGTATCTTGTAGTTATTTTCAAAGAAGTTGTCTTTTAAAAATGCAATCTGTAAAACAAATATCAATGAACTATAAGGATATATAGGATTTCCTTTAAAATAAGCTAAGATAAAAGCAAAAAGTGGACAGAGGTTCGAATGAAATGAGATTGACCAGGTATTGGTAATTATTGAAACGGAGCGATAGATGATTTGTGCCTATTATACCAGTGCTTCTCAAACCTTAATACTTACAAATCACTTAAAGTTCTTGTTAAAATCCAGATTTTTATTTTTTTGAAACAATATCTCACTCTATTGCCCAGACTAGAGTGCAGTGGCGCAATCATAGCTTACTGCAACCTTGAATCCTTGGGTTCAAGCCATCTTCCACTTCCCAAGTACTGAGAGTATGTGCTCCTATGGATGGCTGACTTTTTTTTTTTTTTTGTAGAGGTAAGATCTTTCTGTGTTTTTCTAGGCTGGTCTTGAATCCTTGGCCTCAAATGATCCTCCCACCTTGGCGATCACAGTGGCCTAACATGCACATTTTAACACAGAAATTTGGGATTGGCATAGAATTCTGCATTTCTAATAGATTTTTGTGCCATAGTTTGGGTGTTTAACCCTTCAAACATCATGTTGAATTTTGATCTTCAGTGCTGGATGTGGGGCCTAAGTGTTTGGCTCACAAGGATGTGCCCTTCATGAATGGCTTGGGACAACCATGTGAGATGGGAAAGTTCTCTCTCTGTTAGTTCCCCGAAGAGCTAGTTGTTTAAAACAGTCTGCCTCCTCCCTTTCTCTCTCCTGTTTTTTTTGCTATCGTGGGATCTGCACAGGCTGCTCGTCTTAGCTTCTGCCATGGTGGACTCAGCCTGAAGCTCTGGCCAGAAGCAGATGCTGGCACCATGCACCTTGTACAGCCTGAAGAATCTCTTTTCTGTCTAAATTACCTGGCCTCTGATATTTCTTTACAGCAACACAAACACACTAGGACTAAGGTGACCTTGGTGTCGTTGATCTTCTGGCCACACATCCGAAAGCTTTGAAGAGTCTCTTGTTATAGTTTTCTCTCTTCATTGGTAAATATTTGAAATTTTCCCAAACAACAAGAACTGCAACACATTTCTCCCATTCTTCTTTGCCTAATTCAGGTCTGTAGCCTCCTTGAGGTCTCCTTTCTGCATTTCAGGACAAATTGATTTCGCCCTGTTTTAAGCTTCCTTAGCCCTCCTTCTTGTCTTTTCTATATATATTAATATATAACCATGTGTTGTTTTGAATTATTATACTTTTCTAAGACTATAAAATATCTTATGTCACCTGCTGAGCCTTTTTTTTAATCTTATACCTGTTTTTTTTAATCTTATACCCTCTAGCATGTGCTTAAAGGGTTAGATCTTATACATGAAAAAATATATATGTATATATTTTATCTAAATCCTGAAATGCTGAAGTGAATAATACTAATTGGAAACTCCAGAGAAGTAGCTTGAGGACAGGGAGAGGAAGAAAATGAAAGGAAAGTTCTTATTAGCCTGAGAGGAGGGGGCCTTGATCAGGAGACCTGGGGTTTGAGTCCTGCGTCTGCCATAGTGCATTATGTGGGCAGCAGTTAATGTCAAGCTCAGTAGATGGCTGGAGTTACAGGCCAGTCCTTTGATGCAGTAGTTTATGTGCATTGTCTGACGTAACTTGCAGAGTGACGCTGGAGGTGGTTGTTATTACTGTCTTTCTACTGAGCGAGCACATGCTTCACCGTGAGCTTGCACTGGCCATTTATCCTTTCTGAACAGGTGTGACATCAAGTTCAGATCCAGAGCTCTCACTCTGGAGCCCAAGCCTGTCCTTACTAGCCTCTTACTCTATTGAAAAGTGCCTCAAGTGTTTTCTGTTGAGCAGGAGGAAGGGCTAACTACATGGGGTATTTTAGCTCCTCCCACCCTACATCCTGAAGCAGCATCTTGGAGGTAGGACCAAGAAATGTGCATTTTGCTGGGCATGGTGGTGGCTCATACATGTAATCCTAGCACTTTGGGAGGCTGAGGGAGAGGATTGTTTGAGGACAGGAATTTAAGATCAGCTTGGACAACACAGCCAAACTCTTATCTATAAAAAAGTTATGGCTCAAACGAGTCGGGCGCTGGCCCTATATGCAGGAAGTGGTGGATTCAAACCCAGCCCTGGCCAAAAACAACAACAACAACAAAAATTTAAAAATTAGCTGTGCATGATGGCATATGCCTATAATCCCAACTACTTGGGAGGCTGAGATGACAGGATTGCTTGGGACTAGCAGTTTTGGGCTGCAGTGAGCTATGATACTGTCTCTAAATTTTTTTTTTAATAATCTGTATTTTTAACAGGTAATTCAGATGGTTTTTTCACCCTAGACCCTGAACCACTCTCTGTTGTTCTTCTGACTGGTCAATTTACCCTGCATTTCCACAGGGCTCAGTTAAACCATATGCAGAAATGAAAGTGGGGTTGAACTATCTAATGACCAAAGTCTAACCTTGACTACTCCAGATGGATTTAAATCATCTGTTTGGTACTTTCCTATCCCCTGTTTCCACTGCTCTACAATGTCACCAGAGGGGTTAGATAACAGAGGTGTTATTGTTGGTAAACTCCTTGAGTGCAAAGAGCTTGCCTTAAGGTTTTCCATATGCCCATCACCTGGGACCTAACACAGAAGGGGCCTTCATGAATGTGGATTACAGGTTCTTTCTGATGCTGAATTCTCACTTGTCCTCTAACACTGTTCCTCTGGACCCTGGACACACAAATGTGTGTCATCATTTGTATTGTTCTAATGATAATGAAAATTAAATAACCCTGCTTTCACCAAATTTATTTGGAAGAAGTGAAAACCCTAATGAGTCTGTGAGATTTCATTGCTGGACATTTTAACTCCCTTGACTGATTATCTATCACAGAGTTTGTAGTGGTAGAATTAGGTGTCAAGCCTAAGTCTGCCTAACCCTCATGCCCTCGCTCTTAACCAATTTTTAGATTAGGAAAATCACAGAGAAAAGTGGAATCTGTAAAACTTCACAGAGGTGAAGGAGGAAGAGTTGAGGTAAATATGATTTTTTCTTTCTTTTATTTTTTTAAGACAGAGTCTTGCTCTGTCACCTGGGCTAGAGTGCCATGGCCTCAGCCTAGCTCACAGTTCACAGAAACCTCACTCAAACTCATGGATTCAAGTGATCCTCCTGTCTTAGCCTGCTGAATAGTTAGGACTGCAGATGCCTGCTACCATGCCCAATTAATTTTTCTAGTTTTGTTAGAGATGAAATCTTGCTCTTGGTTGGTCTCAAACTGCTGACCTTAAAAAATTCTCTTGCCTTGGCCTCCTAGAATGCTAGGATCACAGGTGTGAGCCACCATGCCTGGCCAAATATGCCTATTCTTAAATTCACAAAGAGTTTTCCCACACACCCGGTCTTATTTCCAAGATGTAGCTATCGTGGGAACACACATGAATTTTGCATTAGACTATCCCCCAAAATGTAAAGCTGTCGGTTCCCGTGGCAGGTGTGTGTGTGTACCCAAAATTTGTGCTTTTTTTTATGCATGCATGCATGCATCCTGGCATGCACACGTGCACACAAATATATCTCAGCTTTAATCTGAACTCAGATCACGGAATCTTTAGGCATTCTCTTGGGGTCTTTTTTCTGTCTCCTCTTTCCTTATTTGAGATTTTTGTATGCAAAATATTGGGCACCCAGTAGTACTTAAGAAATAGCAAGCCTTTCTTCCTTTAAAAAATGGATTCCTGGGCAGTGCCTGTGGCTCAAAAGGGTAGGGCACTGGCCCCATATGCCAGAGGTGGTGGGTTTAAACCCAGCCCCAGCCAAAAAAAAAAAAAAAATGGATGCCCTTCTTTTTTAATGAAAAAAGGAGAAAGGCAAATCCCCCCCTCCCCCCAAGAAAGCCCTATATCTTGCAAGTGTGTATGTGCTATGTATAGAGATAGTTTGGGAAAGGTAAAGTAGATTTACTCGAGAATAGAGTTTTCTAGGACAAAAAAAAAAAGAAAGAAATGTTTTGCCTGGAAAGTTTAGGGGTCTCTGTTCTGTGCTGTCCAAAACTCCTTAACCATTCAATCAAAACTCTACAATTTTTCATAGCTTCTAAAATACATTAGAAAGTTTGTTTCTTCACATTTTCCTTAGTAAAGTATCAAGAATGGAAAAGCAAGTATCCAGTGTACTCAGTACTAATATGAAGCCCCAGTAGATGCCCATAAAAGAGAAAAACTCAATTCAAGTTGGGGAGGAAAGAGATTGGGGTGCTCCCACCTACTGAGCACAATATAGGGGCATATGGCTCACCTTCGGCGTGCAAGACACAACTACAACAGGGACTTTAGCTAACAAATGCAAGCATTGTAACCTAATTGTTTGTATCCTCATATAAATCTGCATAAAAGAAGAGAAAGGTTTGTTTCTTAATGTCTGGAGGAAGGGAAACAAGACCAGACACAAGACATAGCAGAGCCATGCATTTTTCCCATAGAGTTTGAGGACTTACTAAGGTTCCCAGAATAAATGCCCAGACAGAATTGTCTCAAGATGTCTTTTGAGGAACATTGATTTGATCCCTGTTAATAGATTGTTTTTTACAAAAATATTTAGCCGTGCTAGATTAAATATGTTTTCTCATGGAAGGGTTGTCCTGTGTTGTTAATATGCTAACATCTATGGAAACAAAAATTAAATTGCCCAAACATATGCGTGCCAGGCAATCCCTTTCTTTTCTCCTCCCCAAACTACTGCAGACGGCAAATATTTCAGAAACCCTAAAAGTTAACCTTCCATTCGATCCCATAGTCCCATTGCTAGGTATCTACCCTGAAGAACAAAAATCATTTTGCCAAAAAGACATTTGCACAAGAATGTTTGTTGCAGCTCACTTCATAATGGCCAAGTTGTGGAAGCAACTCAAATGCCTATGAACCCATAAATAGATTAACAAACTGTGGCATGTGTATACCATGCAGGACTATTCATACCTAAAAAGATGGAGACGTTACATCTTCTATGTTTACCTGGATGGAGCTGAAACACATTCTTCTTAGTAAAGTATCTCAAGAATGGAAAAATAAATATCCAGTGTACTCAATACTAATAAGAAGCCAATATATAAACAATTACAGGCTCATATGAACAATAAAACACAAATATAGTCTAGTAAGGGGGCAGGGGGCTCAGCTGGGAGGATGATTGGCAGAAGGAGGGAAGGTATTTGGTGGGAGCTCACCTGATTGGCACAATGCCAGGGTGTATGCCGTGCCCCTGGTGACGCACTTCTTTTACAAGTGGAACTTTACCTTGGAAGTGAGAACAATCTAATCTAAAAATTTGTACCATCATATTCATTTGAAATAAAAATAAACAAACACTGTTAGGAACCAGTTTTGGGCAAAGCCTATAGGCCTGGCCATTTTGAGATTATTCTGACATTATACTGCAGTGCCTTTACTACATGCAATTCTAAAGAAAGGAATACGTATTTTTAAAGCCCATTAGTGAAGTCCTGAGATTAGAGGCTATACATTTGGTTGGCATAAAAGGTAAAGACGTTTGTCCCAGTCCTGATTTGTTTTTGTCCTTCTTGTTTGGGCAGAGTGACTTGGATCATTTCAGGAAGAAGCACTTATCCCAAATTGACTTCAGCTCAGTGGTCATTGCCATGGCATCATCACCTAGGGGAGAGGGAGCACGATGGCCCTGACTCAATGCATTTCGGGTCCATGTCTTTAGTGATTACATTGCTTCTAAAGAGCCTTCTGGGATTTTCTGTAGTCATAACGATTGTTCCTTTCTTGGAAACCCGGACCATTCACTCCGTTTGCCGCCTTCGTACTGGCATTTCCTTTCCTTGTCTACCCAACCGACCCCTCTGCCGGAGCTGCTTGTAAGTTTCAAAAAGGCAGAGATAGTCATGCCCCAGTGGGCACAGCACAGCACACCACACACAGTGCATGTCTGACAGATACCTGCTGTGGAGCTAAATGCACAGCCCATCTGAGCATGCCTTTGGCGTTTGTGAAATTCCAGTGGTACACTTTGATTGAATGACATTCCTCCCACTTGGGCTGTTAAGGCTTATAAAAGGGTTGCCTTCTAGAAGAGGCTGCAGAGAGTGAACTGTGTAGCACAGGAACAAAATGGCAGAGTGAATGGGCTCTCTCCTCCCCTCTTTCTCTCTCTCTCACTCTCCCCACCCACCAGTTCTTGAACCAGTGATGCAGTATCAAACTTTGCAGTCTGATTGGATTTAATAAATTAGACAAGTTTTTCAGAAACATTAGCAATAGTATTGTTCATGGATCCCATACTCATAAATCCTATAATAGCCATTCTGGCAATAAAAATGAACAATAGGGACAGTGGTGAGCCAGAATGTAGGGTCCATTGAAAAATCAAACAGCTGCTACTCAACTTTCACTCTTGGTCCCTTCAGGAATCTGAGCCAAGGAGTGCAAGATCTTCCAATGTGTGAAAAACAATAATCTCATAATCTGAAACCCAGTATTTATAATTACAAATCTTGTATTTCATAACATTTACTTATTGAAAGAGTATAGGCCAGATATATCTGTAGTCCAGATCTACCGTCTGTGTCCACCCTTTACCCACTGGTCTACAGCAGATGTTTCTGTGATACTTAGGAGTTTCCAGAATAGCTCACAATTGTGATCACCTTTAATATTTCCAGCTACCCTAGGATATAGGCTGGAATCACCTTCACAGATGCAAACACCAGGGCTCAGATTAGTGAAGCGAGTTACCCCAAATGATATAGCTGTTGAATAACAGGCAGGGCTAGCGCTCGAAGCTCCCAATTATTTGTTGTGGTGTTCCTCTCCACAAACTACTTTGCCACAAGCTTTCATTTCTTTGAGTTTTTAAAATATACTTTCTTAGGAAAGTATAACACACGTATAGAAAATGTATGAATTGCGAACTCTTTGCTTGATAAACTGTAATAAAAGGAAATATTCCGGTAAAGGCATCACCCCCGTCAAGAGGCAGAACAAAGCTGCACGCTGGGAAACCCGGTCCTGCTGTCAGGAAAGAAAGGTTTCTTTCCTCTCCTGTTGCTAGGTTCATGGCTGAGACATTTATAGCAACAATAAACAGATTAATAACAGAAAAGCATACAGATTTTTTAGATAGAAGTTTTACGTGATGCTGGAGACTTCAGAAATGAAAACCCAAAGAAGCCAGGGACCTGTGGGTCTTTGTGCTCAGGTATAAGGAAGAGTGGGCAGTTGTGGAGAGGTGTGATAGGTAGGACGAGGGGATGTGGATCTGATGGTAATAAACCTGGCACGATGTATTTGCTCTGATTCTTCTTTGTGTCCCTCTGTCTTTAGAGATAAGGACATTGCTTTTCTCTGGGTAGAGGGTGAGCACCTTTCACATGAGGTTCTTGTAACCTGCCTCGGAGGAAGATGTGAAAATTCTCTGCTTCAGGGGAGAAGAGCAAGGTCAGACAGTAACTTTCCTGCTTTTTATTATTTCCTCAAATGTCAAGTTACCTTATTTGGGGGTCATGTGTCCTGAACTTCATCACTGCTTATCTCCTTAGAGGTAGCTATTCTCCTGACTTCACCTCAATGGACTGATTCTGCCTGGCTTTCTTCTTGTTGTGAATAGAATTATGCACTCAGTATCATTTCATGTCTCAGAATTGTGATTCGGAGATGTATTCATGTTGGTCGTTTCATGGAGTGGTGCTTTGTAATACTGTATGGCATAAATATTCCACAGTTAATTTATCAATTTCATGGTTTGTGGACATATAAATTACTTCTAGTTTTTGGTTGCTGCAAAGAAAGCTGATACTAACAATTTTGCGCATATTGTTTAGTGTTCAAATATATGCATTTATTTCTAGATATATCTAGAAGTGGAAGTTTGGGGTTTTAGAGTAATCGCTGTTTATTTTTCACAGACTCTGCCAAGCAGTTTTCCAAAATAGTTAAACCAATTCACACGCCCACCACTGGTGTAGGGGAGTTCCAGTGGCTCCACATTTCACCAACACAATTTGTTTGTGTCTTTTATTCTTCACTATTCCAGTGGGTATGCATAGGAATATCATTTTAGTTTTTACTCATATTTTCCTAAAGAATAATGAAATTAAACATTCTTAAATGATTTTTAGCTGTTTCAGCTCTCCTGTGAACTTTTTAACCAGCTCCTCCCTCTTTTCATCCATTAGTCTGTCTTTTCTTTTCATTGAAGTCTTCTTTATGTGTTGGGGTGATAAGTCCCTTATCAATTTTATGAATTGCAAGTATCTTCTCCCACATAACATCTTCCCTATTCACTCTGATAATTCTTTTGATGATTAGAGGTTTCTCATTTTAAAATAGCCCGTTTACTATTGTTTGCCTTTATGATTAGTGATTGTCTTGTTTAATAAATCTTTGTGTACTCCAAGGTCACAAATAGATTCTCTTATGTTATCTTTTAGGAATTTTATTGTGTTGCCTTTCACATTTAGATCTACTGTTCACCCAGAATTGACTTTTGTGTGTAGTGCAAGTTAAGAGTCAGGATGCCTTTTTTTCCCACATGTATTTAGCCAGTTGACCCAGCACCTTTTACAGAAAGGATGGTCTTTTCCTTCCCATTCTGGGCTGCAACCATTGTCGTAAATCACATGTCAGTTTCTTACGAGCCTATTTCTGAATCCTCTATTCTTTCAAGTTGGGCTATTTCTCTGTCCATTCTTTTAATTATCACAGGTTTATGAAAATTTTCATATCCCATAGTATAAGTCCTTTAAATTTTTATGTGTAGTTCTCTTGGATCTTCTTGGCCAGTTGTTTTCCCATGTTAATTTATAATTAACATCAATCATTCAACAACACAAGTCACTTTCTGATGCATCATCTAATGCACTTCCTGATTAAGGCCCATGTATTTTCTGTCTTTCCACAACATCAGAGGTCTCGGCTTTGTTGGCTAACATAACCCAAGAGAAGAAAAGTACTTTGCACATAGTAGGTGCTCAACAGATGTTTATAGAATGAATTGAATGAATGAAAGTTTTCTTACATGAAATCATAGGATTAAGCTTAATCCATCTCTACCTGCAACTTAGACACAAGGGACAGTTGGAAAAGGCTGTGAATACTCTGGAGAAGTTACTGTACATGAGGGTCTGAGCAGCCTCCTGCAGAGAACTCTTCCTGACCCTAAATATGTCATATTGATTCAGTAGTATATTGTCTTAGTGGTGGTGGGAGAAGGGTGATTCTGACCACATTCTAACATAGACTAGTCCTTTCTTAGAGTGAGGAAAGAATTCAGGTTTATGTAAAAACTCATCAAATTATGTGCAAGAAGGTAGTTAAAACATTAGTAAAAGACCAGGCATGGTGGCTCATGCCCATAATCCCTGTACCTCTGGAAGCTGAGGCAGGAAGATCACTTGAGGCTAGTATTTTGAGAGCAGCATAGTGAGAGACAACATGGTGAGAGCCCTTCCATACAAATTAAAAAAAAAAAAAAAGCTAGGTGTGGTGGTGTGTGCTTGTAGTACCAGCTGCTGAGGAGGCTGAGGCAGGAGGATCACTCGAACCCAGGAGTAAAGGGTTACAGTCAGCTATGATTGTACCACTCTAGTCCATCCTGGGCAACACAGTGAGGCCCTGTCTCAAACGCAAACAAAGGAATAGATAAGAATAAAAATGAAACTTTTTCTTCTGTAGAAATTCTGTAAAGCAGTGATTCTCAAATCTGAATGTATATCAGAATCATTCGGAGGTCTTCTTAGACACATGGCTGAGTTCTACCCCCAGGGTTTTTTTTTTTTTTAATTTTGGCATTAAGCCAAATAATTTGCATTTCTATCCAATTCCTAGGTTGTACAGACACTGCTTGTCCACAGTTTGAGAACGGCTGCTAGAAGGTATCAGGAAATGAGGGATGTCAGCTTCAGTAGCCCTTTGGTGTGACCTAAAGGAGGAAAGAAGCATTTTGGCATTTCCTAGACTCTCTTTGCCACAGAATAATTTGCAAAATTTGACACTTTGGAGCATTTTAACAGTTGCACAGTATCACAGAACTGGGCAGTGATGCCAAGAAGAGGGTCTCTGCCCTGCAAAACTAAGATAAGGCCAGAAAAAGATGCTTCCTTCCTCTTCCCCTGTTTTTCTCTATCTTCTTTCCTTCCTCCTTCCCTCCCTCCCTCTCTCCCTTCCTTCCTTTCTCTCTCTGTCTCCCTTTTTCTTTCTTTTCTTTTTTTTCTTTCTTTCTCACTTCCAAGGATAGCCAGAAATGCCTGGGTAGGCTTTCTTCGTGAGAATCCAGACATTCCAAATACTCAGGAGCCGGAGTCTGGAGTCACATGGGTTACTCATTTTTTACATACGTTTTAGCCCTGATAAGCTTGTTAGAAGCAAAATCTTTAGCAGCCTGAATCTGTATCCTTGTAGCATGAGGAGGTCAGGCATGCTGGCAGGAGGAGGCCTGGAGGGAATTTATGGTGTCACTGCACAGTGGATGTTTTATTTAATTCTGTCTTCCAAGCACTGGCCAAAGGTAACCTACAAGCTAAGGTGGTTCTGCATGCTAATAAATATCCCTAAAGAGCTCTTTAGGTTTCACCTAGGCTTAATTACAATGTGTAAATATGAAGACAGCCCCGTTATTGATGTTAATCCTACTGCTAATGCAGGGAGAGAATAGCAGTGAAATAAAATATGGATGAGCAGTGGCCTCTTCACAGTCTTCCCACAGTGAACCTCCCATGGGCCACCTGTGAGTTCAGGTAACTGAGACCTGATTGCCTTTCCACTTGGTGGCAGATTCCGTCCCAGTGCTCTGTGGAGTTCTATGCTAGATCTAACATCTTTTCCTGTTATTTTCTTTTTGTAAGGCTTCTTATAGAATTTCAGTGGGGCATAGACTTTGGATTAAATGTAACCCAAGTTATTCTCCATTTCCTAGTGTTTTTTCTTTCTTTCTTTTTTTTGCCTTCCCTCTTCCAAACATACTTAAGGCAGATTCATTTTAGTTTTGCGAAGAAAGCCTACCAGAAGCTGAGGGGTGGTGCTTAGTCATCGATTTGTTCATTTATTCAAGATTAATTAACTATCTACTGTCTGCCAGGTGCTCTGTAAGCTCCTGGATATATGGCACTGACTGTTATTTTCCTACCATACAGAGAGAACTCACTCAGTGAGACACATTGGCAGATAATGGCCAAGACAGGAAGGGACATTAGGCCATATAGAAGAGGAACAGGCAACTTATGTACCAGCTTCTTAGGAGAGGTGATAATCTTGAAATACATCCTTAATATTTAGTAGAAGTTAGGGAAATGGGAAAAGAGAGGTGCTTCCCAGGAACATACAAGAAAGGTGATCTAAATAACATAAAGATTAAATATGGCATGTGGAGAACTATAATATTAAGAAAGAATGGAAGAAAAGATTCACAGTGAGTTAACAGTTATTCTGTACCAGGTTCTGTACACAAAGTGTAGTAGAGCATATTAGAGGCAGACTGCCCGGGTTCAAATTCTGGTTCTTCTGTGAACTAGTTTAGTGACCCCAGGTGACTTAAATTCTTGTGCAAATTGCTTGACTTCTTTGTGTCTCAGCCTTCACCAATGACATGGGGATACTGATAATATCTTTCTTGCAGTTACTGTGAAAACAAATTAGTTCACATGTAGCAAGTGCTTGGCATAATAAGAACTAAGTAAATATTATTACTGTTATTTATTATCAAACACTTAATATGCATCATCCTCAATATTTCTCCCAATAACCCTAACGTGCCACAATCGCTGTTTGGATTTTTCCCCAAGCCTGTCTAACTCCAGGACTTAGGCTTTTAATCATCATACTATACTGCAGTTATATAGATCCTGCTGGCATATCTGCAGTGTCTACCCCCAAAAGTAGGGAGTGGGGTGTGAGCAATGAAATTAGATTGATACTCAGGGATATTCCTTAAGGCTCAACCACAATTGGGAAATGGAAAGCAGTCATGAAATTTCAACCAAGCAAATCTGCCCATTTCACTCTTTTTTTTTTTTTTTGCAGTTTTTGGCTGAGACTGGATTTGAACCCACCATCTCCAGTATATGGGGCCAGTGCCCTACTCCTTTGAGCCATAGGCACCGCCCCCCATTTCACTCTTAAAGAAAATCTTACAAGAACTCATGAAATCAAAATGCATTGCAGTAACAGTTCACCCCCTCTGTTCCCTGGGCCGCTCCACGTGGTGAATATGACATTCTCAAATATTTGCTTTTGATATTAAAAAATGGCAAAAAGAGAAGGTGAAATAGTAAACATATTTGTGGGTTTTTTCCCCTTTGAAATGAAGATCTCCTTATCTCACCAGTCCTTACAAATGCATAGTCATTATATCTCAATGTTTGAACAGACCCAAACTTTCAATCTGTGTTTTCTTACCCCACATATGCCAGGTTTGGTAATTGGTTTTACTCTGGACCTCTGGAGCATATACTTAAATAGGCTAGGGAGAGAGAACTCCTGATACAGTCAATGACTTTTGTGTTTGGGGAAATTAAAAATAACCAAATAGAAGTTATTTAAAGAGAAGGCGGAACATTCTGTTCTTTGTTGTATTCTGTTGCCTCATCTGACAAATCTCTAAGTACCTCATTGGATCAGTTGTGCAAACTTGCCAAGATCTTCAGAGCATTGGAATTCTGCAGGGAGTTATGGCTAGCAGCCAGCTATACCTTGTGACTATAAGGTTGGACAGGAGCCCATGTAGGACCTAAGGGAGTGATCGTCAGGGGGCTTACAGGGCAGAATCAAGGACACAGGCTTTATAAAAGAGGAGGAACAATTGCTTGTGGCTTGCATGGATTTGTATTAAGGAGACAAGAGCATGTTTTTCTTTCTTCTGTATGGAAGGTCTTATCTCATAATTTCCTCTTGGTACATCTGATCTCCTCTTCCTTCACAGACTTCCAATTCATCCCATAGGAGGTGACATTTGGGTAAGGTGTGAAAAGTGTTTTGAGAACTATGAACTGACAAGATTTTCCCACTGTGGATGAGGTTCCATGAAAGGGAGAATGGGTCTAAAACAGACCCCCAAAGAGGGCTTCCTTTTATCTACAACCAAAAGAGGTTGAGAGGTGGATACCTGTCAGCGTTACTTGGTGATAGGGTGATTATTTAGATGATTAGTGTGGAATTTTTTTTTCCTTTCCTCCCAAGGTTCCTGTCCTGCTCAGCGTAGTGTGTGGGAACTGCCCTCATGAGTCTAGGAAGATCTTACAGTGTGTTGAAGAGTAACACGTCTTGGTTCCATATGGTTCAGTTGACTTGTGCATTTTCTGGTTGGGTGTGTGAAAAATCATTGTGTTCCTGTTCCAGTGGGGAGATAATTTGATTTGAAATCTCTAGCGTGAGAGAAGCTAAAATTATTTGCAAGATGTGTTCGTTATAGTAGAGAAAAAACAAACAAAAAACTGTGCAGGACAGCTCTGCCAATAGATACCGCCCTTGCCTGCTGTCTCCATCCGAAGCTGCTTAGGAGCCCTGCCTTAGGAAGGGAAAGAGACAGGCAACTTGACTCAGGGACGGAGGACCCCTAACTGAGCACAGCCCCAGGGTCAGCTTGGTCATTCTGTCAGCTCCCACTGAACTTTCCTGAGCGGAGCCGATTTCCGGATTTTGTGCTTTGTGGATAAGGGAAGAGCCTGATAGTACTTGACATCACAGAGCAGTGGATAAGCACACCTGCAGGAGAGATGCACTGTGAGATGAATGTTCACCGATACGGGGTGTTTAACTGAATGGCATTTTTAAGAAAATGGAAGACCTCGTTCGGAGAAATTGGAAGGAAGAAAAAAAATCTATTCTGCCTTGTGAGCAAGTAACTAGGCCTCAAATCGGTGGAGCGTGATCAGGGACGGCTGGGGTTTTCTTTTATATTCTGTCCTGCAGAGCAACTGTTTGAAAAATTTTCTGGCCCAGTGGGTTTTCAAACTTATTTAGCAGGGAACCAATTATATAAATGAAACCTTTTGTGAAATCTCCTTTACTCCATCCTTCGAAACAGATTAAAACAGCATTTCATTTGACAAATGTAAAAGTTGCATTTATAAAATCCATAACTTCAAAACAGTGAGGTTATTTTGCTGAACAAGTGTTTGAAAGCAGGCATTATAGATGACGGTTACTAATTTTAGAAATGGGTTTGATGCTGTGATTGTTTATTTTAGTTTATTTTTTCTGAACTCAGACTATTCTGGTTCACATAGTTAAGTAGTTATCCATCCTCACGGTTTTCAGCAGTTCAGATTGCAATCTTGAGATGTACTTCAGTTTTCCTATTTTTTTTTCAAATTGAATCACTCCCAGCATTTAATAATTATTTGCATCTCTCAATAGGTGAAATTCTAATTAAAAGTAAGTCAATAATGAGGGTCCTCAGTAAGTGTTACATTCTCTGTCAGAAAATACTTTTCTGTCTGAGATTGTGGTATTTCAGTCATATTTCAACAAAATCTTGTGTATCTGTTGGTGCCTGTTTAGCAACTCAATTAACATTTCAAAACAGGTGAGTGTAATTTGCTTTACCAGTTGAGTACAAACTTCACATTTGCATGTCATTCCGGTCACTTTATCCACAGCTCTAAACTCAGTAACACTATGCCTCATTCTTTGCTTATTTTTCTTACTAACAACTATATTCTATTTTAGAGAAAAACAACAACAAAAAGTGATTTCCTGTCTCAATTGAAACACTGATACTTGCACTTCATCACTTCGTTTAGAAGTGCTGAAGATTTTAGTTAAAAAATAAAAATCTGGAACTGAGTTCCCAAATGCTTCTATAATGTCTGCCATTTAATGAACAGTATATATTTTATCATCCATGCAATTTTGATAAAAGGTGGCATTTTAAGAAGTGGTGATATTTCATGCAACATGTGAAGACTGCTCGATCCTATGTGAGAAATAGTTTTTATAAGAGCCTAGACATTTTAAATTTTTTCTTATTGTTGTTTTCTCAGTGTCTCTGTGCAGCCGTAATGCATTTTTGCCATACGTGACCATGTGTTTAAAAAACTAATCCAGACCATTAAGAATTTCTCTTGTACAAATGTGGAATAATTTAACCAAAGAACAAACCTTCCTGGTGTCTCTGCATGACTACAACATACCAGAATAAGCAAAACTGATTCACAATAACCATTTGTATGTGCAATTGAATTCGATGATGCCATCTAACCTAGACTTAAGCATATTTATTTATTATACAGAATTCGCTTTCACAGCTCTGTGTCTGGACTAGTACACTATCATTATTTCTAATTGTGTTTTTAAAGATGTGGCCTGTTGATCAGTCTACTTATTGCAATAGCAGTATCAGAGGCATAAGCTCTTGTCTGTTGTGGGCATATCTTCCTTTTATATGATGGGCAGTTTATCCTGAACAATCTCGGGCAACTCAACATGCAAATTTTACTTACTGTTGGCTGCAACTGTCTTTCTGTCAACACATTTGAATTATCTTTCAGTATATGTCTTTAATAATATTTGCATGTTTAGTTGCCCGGGGGGAAATCTAAGATGGTATTTATATTTTGTATAAAACTGACCTTGTGACATGACCGGAACTCTATTTTGCCAGTTGGTGCTGTATGAATTACATTAAGGACTTGGACTTATGTCACCTTAAAAAGTAGAACCAATGACAAATGCTTGCTGCGCTTTTTTTGCGTGGCTTTATGAAAAATACTGCCATTTTATGTCCTCTTGAAGTTGTCATTGGCACTAGTGGAAGACTCTTAGATGTTAATACAGTATAACTTGCTCTTTGATTTTGAAGCTAATCGCTGTTATCACAGTCATTATTATTTAAAAAAAAATTCTCCATAAAACGTACAGCCCATTTCTGAATTTCTGATGTAGTTACTTAATCTGTAATAAAGAAATAAATACATAAATGAAAAATCTGTAATAAATAAATACATAAATGAAAAAGTAAAATTTGGATTTAGATAGAAAACAACTTCTTATTAACATAGGAGAAAGTAAAATTTAAATAAGTACTAAAATTTTATAAAAATATGTTGCTTATTTGATAGCTATACAATAACCAAAATAATGATCTGTTATTGCACAGCAGTCAAATAAGCACCACCTGGGCGTGCACCGTACTTGGTACTCACCAGGCTGTGGCACAGGTGGGCTGACGTAGAGCATTCACTACCGAGCTACTCATGTGTAAGGGACAAACACAGGTGTGTTTTTAAAACATGTTTTTTTAAATTTTTTGTTTTAGTTAAAAAAAAAAAGACTCATTCAGAATGTTCTATTACCTATGTTGTGTTACCAGTCACTCAAAAGCTTTATGGCCTATAACCTCCACATTTATTTATTTTGGTTATGAATCTGCAATTTGGGCAGGGCCTGGCAGGGGCAGTTTCCTGAGTTGGCAGCTAGAGAGGCCTAACTGTGGCTGGAGTGTCCGTTTTCATGTTACTCACATGCCTGGTAATATGGCCCTGGCTGTGTCCTGGGAGCTCAGCCAAGGCCGTCAGCCAGGGGACTTCTTTTCTCTCCATTGACGTCTCTCCACAGGGTTTCTTGGGCTTCCTCACAGCATGGCAGATGGATTTCAAGAGTGTCCTGAAAGACAGGAGGTGGAACATGACAGTTTGGCAGTGTCTTACCTGGAAAATGGCATGATCTCTGAAACATTGTTCTTGAGCGGGGAGTCTCAGAATCTGTATGACCTTAAATCAACACACACAGATATCATCTTCGCAGTCAAAGAAGAAATTTCAAATAATTAGACAAAGATTGCAGAAGTTTTAGGCAGAGATTAACACAAAAACTAATTACCATGGGGCGGTGCCTAGGGCTTAAATGAGGAGGGCGCCGGCCTCATATGCCAGAGGTGGCGGGTTCAAACCCAGCCCTGACCCCAAACTGCAAACAAACAAAAAACCGATTACCACGTGTAAATAAAAAGTCATCACCAAAAAGCTATGGATTTTATAAATGCAAGTTTTACATTTGTCAAATGAAATTACTATGATAGACTATGCAGGGAAATGAGAAGGGGAGGCGGAACAGCTCCAGCCTTGGATATGATTTTCAGTCATGATAAGATAGAAATTGAAATATTGGTTGTTTCCAAGGAAGGCTATGTCTTCATTGATCGTAATCACTAAATGTTAGCCAACTGGAGTAAAGAGGAGACCTGGGGGTTCATTTAACATCACTGTTAGAAAATATCTGAGCATCATTTGCTTATTTTTGCTATTTTTAAATTTTTATAGTCCCGTCCTGATAAATAAAATTTTCCTACGATTACAACAATAAAATATTATTGTGGAAAATATATAAGTTATAGAAATTTTCACAAAGAAAAATAAAATCACCTAGAAATTCACCCAGAGATAATTATATTAACACTTATGTGTGTGTGTGTGTGTGTGTGTATATATATATATGTGTTTATATATGGTATATATAAAATATATATAGCTATTTTCATATGGAACAGACAGGAGGAAATGCAATATTGGGATCATAGTGCCAGTGTAGTTTTCCAGAATTCCTACATCTCTTAGTTAAAATTTTATCTTCCGTCTTTATTCACAAATTACTTTTCAAAAAAATTATGATTTCAGATATTTATATATTATTCCACTATATGAAATGTTTGTACTTAGACCAACCTCTCCAACCTCTATTTTTTAAAGTTTACATGGTATCCAGTTTTTAGTTTGTGTAATGAATATGCTGTATCTGTTTTTTATATATATATATACACACACATATATATAACAGCCATGTTATATAAACAGCCATGAACACTCTAGGGTCCTTTCCCTGTCTGAACATATTGTTTTTCAGAAGTCTGCATTAAAGTATCAGTCCAGATCATCGTTGTATAGGTCAACAACTGCAGAAAGTTTGTTCTGGGCTCACCGGCTTCCTGTTTTTGTTTTATTTTGTGAGGTCACGCTTTGGCTGTATCTCACTTTTGCTAATGCGTGTGCGCGTGCACACACACACACCAGCATACTTACGGGAATTTATTCTGTCCTTTACAAATGCCTCCACTAAGGTGGGGATGAAATGTTTCCTATTGTTAATAATGCCCGTCTCCCAGCCTCTTCTATGGGCCTATAGAAGTCTAAGGAGGGCTTCTCAGAAGAGTGAACACTTGTAGTAAATTGTGAAGTATTATCAGAAATTAACCAAGAAGGAAATTGAAAAATGATTGAAGAGACCTGTTTAAAAATCCCAAATTGAATCTAGGGCATTATTGACATGATGCCAATAGTAGTCTCTGCTTTAAAAGGGATTTGTTATGAATGGCTTCTGAATTGTGCGTTTTTGCAGTCTGCCATTCAGGGTCATGTAAATTATATAGTGAGTAGCACAGCGGTGAGTAGCACAGCAGTGGTGAGGGAAAGGTAGGGTGTTCTCTGTGCGATGGCCCCCACTCCACACAGCCTCCTCCCTGGCAGGCCAGAGACCCCATATAGAATTAACCAGGTTCTGTGGATCATGCTTTACCCTGAGGACTGCAGTACAGTGTGATGGTGCATTTTTATGGCTAGATTTTTAGACCTGGAAGAGACACCAAGAAAGCATTGGAGTCAAGATTCTCCCTTAGGCGTTGATTTAAAAGATTGATATCCTTATTTTATGAGATAGCTGAAGCAGGAGGTGAGTCTCCAGATTATTACACACACACACACCCTCCCCCCGTATACGTGCTTGAGGCCTATATAAATATACATCATGTCGTTATACTGTTTTACCCTGTTAGAAGAATGCAAATGTAGGCTGCAGATATTTTGCTTCTGCTGCTAAGTACCTTTTGTAGAATAACTTTTCACAGACCTGAGTGGGGCTAGCTGATTTCTATAAGCATGTCAATCCCCTGGCAGAACCTGAGTAACAACCCTACCTTGAATGATGCATGTCAGCAAATAGCAGGACAAAAGGCACGGGGCACCTTCATACCTTTGTTTAAAAATAACCCATGTTATTTCCCCTAGGATTTAAAATCAGGTTTGCTCCACTAGGAAGAGACAACAGTGGAACTGCCGGTCGAGCTCTCCATAGACACAGATACGATTCTCTGTACGGAACTCAGCCTGCATTTGTTAGGCATAATTATCTTAGCTGTGAATAGGCAGTTCCAGAGTACAAAGAATTCATGCAATATGGCACGGTCAGGGAAGTGATGCTGTGTTTTCTTAAATTCTCCCAGGTTTTTGCAGCTGCAGAAATGAGGAGTCATTAGCAATAGTTTCTGCTCCGTGATCTGCTCCCTGGGCTAGGGGCTGTTGCACACAGCCAGAGAGATAAGGCATCTAATAGCCCAAAAGAGTGACTGTTCCTCAGCTCTTCCTAAATTAGTCTCAGGTAGCAGCTTTCCCGGGTTCCTGTTCTTACAGTAATTAAAGGAGATGGGGAAGATTCACTCACTCCGTAATTATTTTAGTTCCAATACAGTCTGACCTTCCTAATGCAAAATTATTGAGAGAGATATTAGTTTGGCTAAATGAGAAGCATGAAAAATGTAACATTTTAAATTGAAACATGGCTTTATTACTCGGGGTTATATTCAAAGCCACAAACTAATAGCTTAACACCTTTTGTGGCGATGCTCGGGGGCCTGCTTTAACGATCCGATAAGGATGAGTTTTAATTTGCTTGGGGCCATGCTTTTCCTTGGCTTACAAATCCAGTGGTCTTCACTGTGTTCATTTGTGATGTAACATACTTTTTAAAAATTTATATATTCTTGGATTTTTTTCCCCCTCCAAATCCATAAAAGTGACACATCACCCTCTAAGAAGCCAAAGGAGAAGAAAGTATATGAAGGAAAAAGTTAATAAATTCCTTCTCTTCCAATTCACATCTCAAATATATCCCATAATAACAGTTTGGCATAAATTGTTGTAGAGCCAGGTTTCACCACCCTCGGCGACGCATGAGGAGATGTTTAATAAATATCTCTTAAGCTGACATGAAGCAAGCCCCTGCTATGAATAGATTATTTCTAACAGGCAACTTCTTTTCATTCCTGCCCTTCACCCCAGGCTGATCCCCCCGACTTTGCTTATTAAATAGGCTATAAGATGGTTTCTTCCAGGCTTCCTCTGCCCTGCAAACTTGTCCCCACCCTGTTCTGCATGTGATATCAGAGTAATTGTTCTGAAACGTGCCTCATCCTATAATTCCCTGGCCGGAGATCTTTCCACATGCTCTTCCTGTCACGTAAAGAAGACAATGAAATTCCATCTTAGACACACCACATCTAGCCCTGGCTCAAGATAAGCTGGGCTTTGCAGTTTTTCCCCTACACATCTTGAATTCCAGGCAAACTAGACTTTATTGGTTGATTATTTCAGAGATGGGGTCTGGCTCTATTGCCCAGGCTGGAGTACAGTGGCATCAATATAGTTAATTGCATCCTTAAACTCCTGGGCTCAAGCGCCTTCCACCTCAGCCTCCCAAGTAGCTAACATTACAGGTGCGTGCTATCATGCCCAGATAATTTTTTAGATTTTTTTTTTAATAAAAGGGGTCTTGCTATATTGCCCAGGCTTGTCTTGAACTTCCGGCCTCAAGTGATCCTCCTGCCTCAGCCTCCTAGAATAAACTATGCTTTTTGAAAGGCCTTGTCTACACTCTGCCCCTTCCTGTCCCTCTACTTATACTTTATTCTGAGCATCATCCTGGGCTTCAAGTAGATATAAATTTTAAGGAGCCAGTGTGTTCAAGACTTGGGCTGGTCACTCCAGAGACCAGACAGTAGAGTGTAGGAAGACAGTCTTGACCTGATGTAGGAGACGGCAAGACAATGATATAAGAAGCCCTAGTAAAGTGGTCTCTCTGCCCCACCTCTAACTGTGTTCACCTCTACAAATGATATCCACATTCTAGAATTCTCTCAGAGTACTCACTGACACATTCCCTCCTCCTTCTGCCCTGAACTGTCATGGTGCCTTTCCCCCATAACTCTGTTTGCTTGATTTGAGCCCATATCCTGTCTCTTCCACTAAACTTTGAACTTCTTGAGAAGAGAGACTGGGCCACTCATACCATGGGTCCTCTGGGTACCTGAGAAGAATATCTTTAAAATACAAGTATCATTTATTAACTTTATTAATATTTATTGAATCTTGTCTATATGAACTAATTGAAACATTTACTCTGGATAAGCCAGCTGTTCCCTTGAGGCACTCAGAAATTCAAGTTTAAGGTAGAATTGTCTCTTATAGTTAACATTGTCCAAGATGTCTGTTTATTTTAAGGGTAAGGTGAGAGCATTTTCTCAGGACCCCTTTAGCATACAGCTGATGGGTGCATCCTGCTTGACAAGAAAATGCAACCTTTTCTCTGGTTTCTACAGTAACCACTTCCAAGTGTTACTAATTTCAAACCATGGGAGAGGGGGCAGTTTTCTGCCCTGTCAGAAGGGGGTTGTGTCTTTCTCTCCCTCGTCTTCTCCCCATCTCACCTGTTTCTGTCTAGATTAGATTTCCCCAGAAACGCCAAACTTTCTCTCCTTGGCCCAGCTGACATCTCCTGAGATCTTTTTAAAAACAAACAAACAACAAAAACACGATTATCTAAGTGTGTTTTTTCACCAAAGCCAGTTTTGTTTTAAGAGGAATCCTGGTGTCAGTTGTTAAGATAATAACATTTCCCCCTATCTTGCTACCCTGGAGAAATGCCATTTTCATCGTGCAGAGGTAAATTTGAGCTCAGCCTTGGGCTGGATTTGTAAAGCCTGAAATAAGGAGGTGTCATCTGGAGGCTACTGGCTGATTCGGAAAGGAGGATGGCTCCAAAGTCCCTGGAGCTAAGTTATTGTTGGAAGGAGCCTGGCTTCTGCTTCTGCAAATGGAAACAGTTTGTCTTGTAAGTCAACTCAAAGTGATTTCTCCTCTGACAAAGGGAAGACACAGGAAAATAAATGGGTACCCTGAACTCGAGAATCCTGTTTCTGGTATGTAATTTAAGGCCAGGGACTGAGCACAATTTCTTAAATGAAACAAATGGTGCTCTAAATGGTAATAGAAACAATGTGTCTTCACTTTCTGATGTGCTCAGATGAGATCCTGTTAATGAAACAGGACACAGCAGATGCAAAATTGGTGGGAGCAGAAGATGGGAGGCGGAACTCCGTGTGAAATAGAGACTTTGGCGCCTGGAGATCTGATGTCGGGGAGGAAAAACCATGCTCAGATATTCGTGTTCGTGTGTGTTTGGTGATCTGAAGCCGCTGCATGTTACCTGGGTGTTTCCATAAATTTGAATTACGTGATTTTAAAGATACAGTTTGACACAGGCTCTGAGGAAGGCATTTAAGTCCTTCCTTCATATATGACCAGATGCAGCACTTTAGAATTTTTATTTACTAGTTATTTCGGAAGATTTTACTTAGAGTCCTCCCTTACCCATCTCAGATCCCAAGAATTAGTCACCACCAAAGTTCTGCAGTTACTGACAAAAGAGAAAACTCAAATACAATACAAGAAGAGGCTTTTATTTATTTATTTGTTTGTTTATTCCAGGTTAGCATGAGGGCACATACGATTAGGTTACATTATTTGTGTTTGTAAGTTGAAGTCCACAGTCCAAGATGCAGTTGTATCCTCCACCCAGGAGGTGTGTCCTGTTCCTCCTCATTGGGAGATGCTTTTTAATTGCTTGTTTATTATCTTTGTAGTCTGACTCGACTCTAGAGGCTGTTAGCTTTGCTAACCACAGAAATTAATCTTTGTGAAGTCCAAAACTTTTGGAACTCAATGTATCAGAGAGGTTATTTTTAGAAGAGATAAAACCAGTCCTTGTGTTTAAAATGAGGTAATGTTGGGGGGTGGGCAGGGGTGATTTGGAAACATTTAGTGCTAATGAATAATTCAATCTGATTTACTGGAGAAATGAAAGGGGATGGCATTCTGCCCTTCTCTTAATGTAAAAAAGATAATGGCCATTTCACTTTAACGGTATATCTGAAAGTATCTAATACAGCTGATTTTTATTCTAGGTCAAGTCATCAGCCTTTAAAAGTAGTTTAAGACGGGCTGTCATATTAAAGTGCACCTGTAAAAATAAAGGGGATCGGAGACAAAATTGGGCTGATTTGCTTCTTTACCCACCCCTACCCAAGTCTCTTTGCAAAAACAAGATGAGTTTCTTAATTGAACATTAAAGGCATGAAGGAAGCCAGAGGCTGCGAGTCCTGATGACAAGAGAGGCCTACGCGAATGACCTCTGTAGCTGGGGTAACCAAGCCAGCCTTGTTAGCGTTGCTATTTTGACACGCAAAGGCCTGGGCTTTCAAAGCTGCACTTACTCTCATAAGCTATTGTTTTGCTCTGTAGTTTGGCTCTACCCTTGGCTCAGGCACTTTTTAATGAAAGGCTAACAAATCAGGTAAGAGCGGTGGATCTAAACATGCACGAATATGTGCGTTAGAGCATGCTTTTGAATTATGGGGTCTGAGGCTGTCCATACAAGGAGGGCTTGGAGATTTAGCTTCTGTTCTCACTTCTACTTTGCACGGCTGCTCGTCTGTTGCGTTCACCTGAGGTCCTCTCCTGAAATGACGCAGACAGTGAAAGCATCTAATGATTCTCTGGGAAGTAACCAGAATAAATGGTCACTAAGGTAAAGCCCTTCCTCTCTTCTCCCCATCCACAGGGCTGTGAATAGGGGAAGTGGGCAGTCAGTTGAGAAGGAGGTTCTTGAAAGGTAGTGGGTGAGAAGGAGCTGGGAGGCCCTGGAGGAAGCATGCTGTTCAGTGTGGTGAGGAGCTTAATTCCCCAAACAGAAGCAGAGCTTTGAGTGTACTGCTCTTGCTTCTGCAGAAAGGCCAAGTTACCTGCTCACACTTGAGGAAAGCAACAACTATTCCTATTTCTCTCATTTTTGAGGCCCCTCTTGGAAAAGAAAGGACACTTGTCTGCCTTGGTTCTAGTTTTTCTTTGGATGACTTGGGACATGGCTCCTATTCACAGGAGTGTAAAGTGCTGAAAGATGAGATGAATTGGTATTGTGCTCTTTTTTTTTATTATTTCTTATAGCATAACTGTGTACATTAAGGCAATCATGGGGTACAGTGTGCTGTTTTCATATACGTTTTGAAATACTCTCATGAAACTGGTTAACATATAACCTTCATGTTATTTTCTTAGTTATTGAGTCAAGACATTCATACTCTGCTTTTAGAAAGATTCGCTTGTACCCTTGTAAGATAAACCATAGAGGTGACCCCACCAATCACCCTTCCTCCCCCCGTTCACCCCCCTCACCTCCCCTCTCCCACCCCCTTCCCATATTCTAAGGCTATAATTAGGTTATGACATTCCTATAAAAGCTATGAATTAGTTTCAAAATAGGGCTGTGTACATTGGATACTTTTTCTTCCATTCTTGAGATACTTTGCTAAGAAGAATATTTTCTAATTCCATTCATGTAAACATGAAGGACGTAAAGTCTCCATCTCTCTTTAGGGCTGCATAGTATTCCATGGTGTACATATACCACAATTTATTAATCCATTCTTGGGTCGATGGGCATTTAGGTTTCTTCCATGACCTGGCAATTATGAATTGGGCTGCAGTAAACATTCTGATACAAATATCTTTGTTGTAATGTGATTTCTGGTCTTCTGGATATATACCTAATAAAGGAATTGCAGGATCAAATGGCAGGTCTATTTTTAGTTCTCTCGGTGTTCTCTAGATGTCTTTCCAAAAGGAACAAATTAATTTTCATTCCCACCAGCAGGGTAGAAGTGTTCCCTTTTCTCCACATCCACACCAACATCTCTGGTTTTGGGATTTTGTGATATGGGCTAATCTTACTGGGGTTAGGTGGTACCTCAAATTAGTTTTGATTTGCATTTCTCTGATGATTAAGGATGGAGAGCATTTTTTCATATATCTGTAGGCCCTGTGCCTATCTCCTTTAGAGAAATTTCTATTCAAGTTCCTTGCCCACCCCTCTTTTGTTTTTTTTTTTTTTTTGGACACAGAGTCTGACTCTGTCACCCAGGATTTAATGCCCTGGCTTCAGCCTAGCTCACAGCAACCTCAGACTCGAGGAATCAAAAAGTCTCCCTGCCTCAGCCTTGTGAGTAGCTAGGACTACAGCTGTGTGCCTTCAAGCCTGGACCATTTTTTTTTTTTTTTACTTTTAGTAGAGAGATGGAATCTCGCTTTTCTTAGGCTGGTCTGGAACTCCTGACCTCAAGTGATCCTCCTACCTCAACCTCCTAGAGAGCTACCATTACAGGAGTGAGCCACTGCACCTGGCTGGCACAGGTATTTTATATGGGACTGTGCTGCAGAGACTGTTCTGTGGCAGCATGACCAGAATAGTACAATCCATATGGAGTTGAAGAGAAAAGCAACAGGTCCAAATCAGAGACTTCATGGCCACAGTGATGTTTCAGGAGCATATCAAAGATGCCAGCCTGGAGATGTGAGTTGTAAGTTCAGAAACTGAGTGGGAAGCAGGGCAGGGACAGAAGTGAGGGCAGGATAAAGGCTGAGGAGAGGGCAGTAGGGCAGCTGAGTTTACCAACTATTTATAACATGCCCGCTGTGGGCCGTGCAATGTGCTGAATATAAAGATAAGGAATGCATAGTTCTTGTCTTCAGGGGAGTTAAAAATTACCAGGAGAAAGAATATCAGAGGACAGTTTTATGCGATACTTGCCTTGTGGTTGCAGCGCTATACCCCAGAGCTTACAGGACCAGACTATTCTGGTGCAGCTTTATAAAGAAAAAAGAGGATGCAGAAAGAATTTTATGCATTCCTCCTACCTCTTTCCTTTTCCCCAAATGAAAATAAAATCCAAGAAAAAAATAGCAATGGAAATTGAGTCCCATATGCTTCTCTTGTGATTTTTAGACATATTTCCTTTCATTTTTAGAAAACATCATGGATATTACTTTATAGCTGTCGTACAGGCACTAAGCAAGGTTCCCTGAGTATTGAAAACATTCAGTTTAAGTTCCTTACAGATTGGGCTGCTTTATCATTTCCCCAAACAGTGTCCACACTAATCACATTTCTTTGGTGCCTGTGCTCAGGTCAACTCCGCCAGAATGAACAGTGCATCAGTTGTCTGCTATCAGACCATGTATCATTGCCTCCTTTGCTAATGGGAACATTGTAGCTCTGAAGACAATGTTTTTGATTTCTTGGTACAAAGAAAGACAAGTGATGGTCAGGGTAGCATCTGAGAGAAGTTATGCTCATGACTTGAATGTGTAATTATATTGGATTTCTAAGGATCCTAGGTTTCCAAGTGAAGCTCAAATAATGCACTGATGTGGGGAGAGACATGTGCCTCAGTGGAAAACTGTGCACTGTCTATAGCACACCCTCTGGTAGTCATCTGGTTCTGACTGTAGATGAGTGATAGCAGTACTAAATGAATTTTGTCAATAGGCAGGCAAATCTTGTCCCGTCCTGGAGAGGCTCAGTTGACCCCCCTTCTTGGGACCACAGCCAGAGAGGTTTGCCCACATCTGCACATTCATTTCAACAGTCTTCAGTCCACGTGAGTGGTGCTTTTTAGGCCTTGCCTTTGGTTACAGCATTAGACAGATTCCCTTGCTATAAGCAAAATAAAATGTTTAACCCATATCCTTTTTGTGCTGTGTGAGAATGATGATTCTACTTATTTTTGTAGAATTGTCTTTCAGCGTTGTATGTATTGTTGCTGCTGTTGTGACTCCCCAGCTTCGGCAGCTGCTTACTACTCCTGCCGTGACTAATATTGTTTGGGCAAGTCAGCACCCAATTTCCCATAGAGCACTAACTAAGAAAGAAAAGAGACAATTTGATGCCCCACAAAACTAACTCAGGTAACTTTTATAAACATACCTCACTTGCTGAAGCCAAGGGGAAATTCCATGCCTACATAGGCTGTGGGTTTTTTTTTTCTCCTCTCCCCTCCTTTTCCCCACTTGCAGAATGACCTGGTGTTGGCTTCATTTTGTGAGAACATGGCAGAAAAAATACAGCTTGCTGAGCAAATCCTATTCATTTTCATGCTCACCCAGACAGCTGAGTAGCTCTGAGATGGGGTGTTGGATTCAAACTCCTTATTCATGGCTCAGGCTGCTCTTCCAGTCTCTGTTACTCTGATCTTACTTTCTGATCACTAATATCCACTCTTCTCTGTGTACTTTCTTTTTGTCCTTTCAGGTATTGATAATAGTCTTTCTATCGACAAGGTGTCTCTTTAATTTTTACGACATTGGTTGGTACATGCACTTTATTTTCTGCGTGCACAGGGAGGAAGAGAACCGAAGCTCATTTTGATGGCTGCCTCTAGAAAATGTCAGCTCTTAAGCCAGTTTGCTATCAATGAGTTATTGCCTCTTCAGCTTTTCCTTCTCTTCAGAAATATTCAGCACCACTTCAGAATGTTATATCCCGAGTTGTTAAACCTGCACCAGTATTTTCACATTCCAGGAATGCTCCATAGCACGTTTGCCGGCAACGTTCAAATTGAATCCAAACCATTACATTTACTTGAGGGTAAAAAAGCTCAGTGGCGTATACTTCTGTCTAAAATAGTTTTAATCAGCCGCTAAAATCAAAGCCATCCTTTAAACTGATAGAATTTTTCAAGAAAAAAATGTTTTCAGAGTCCTTTCCCAAACTCTGCTGACTTAAATATGTGTCAATTGCTATAATTGTGTCTATGCAATTTTTATTTGCTGCCCATATGGTAT
Source organism: Otolemur garnettii (assembly GCF_000181295.1). Lineage (NCBI taxonomy): Eukaryota > Metazoa > Chordata > Mammalia > Primates > Galagidae > Otolemur > Otolemur garnettii. Next base: position 13,866,308 of record NW_003852416.1, read on the forward strand.
AATTCTGTTTTTTATTCTCCAATTACTTAAAACAGAATTACATACTGAATAGTAACATATACCTGCAGAGAAAAGCATCCCTGATTATAGTTTTGAGACAGTCAGTATATTCTGGCAGGATTTTTGTCATGCTGTGGTCATTCTTCAAAGCCTCCTGGCTGAAGGGCTCAACTCCACATTGAACTTTACCTCCGGAATGAACACAATGTCACCTAAATGTTTCTACCCTTATATTAATCTGAAATTTAAAAAAAGGGAAGAAAAAAACCCAGAAAGTTAAACAATTAAAAAAAAAAAAAGCTGACCTCAAAAACGTCAATTTTGTAAGTAGAAGAATTTTGATACATGTTCCCTGAAACTCCATGGGACTAGATTTAATTGGGAGTACTAAGAGACTTAAGTGGGTTTTATTTTTCACAAATAAAGAATGTGTTTCTCATTTTCCGACTGATACATCAAACTTTCCCTTTTTTAGGTCACATCTTTACAAAACTTAAATTTACTTATTTGCTTCTTCCAAAAGAGAATTTTTCCCCCTTACATGTACATTTAAATAAAATATTGATAGTTTCAGTGCTCTGAATAGTGGGGCATTATACTGTGTCAGATTTAAGCTAATATTTGTTACAGAACGAACAAAAATAGTATGCGGTTTTTAGCTTTTAGAAAATATTTACTTGAAATAGGAATTCCTGTGTGCTCTTCTTGAAGTCAAAAATTCTAATTCAGAGTTCAGCCTCCATCTGGGTCCTTGGTCCTTGGTAGTTAAGTCATTTATCTCTTCTGAATAGGAAGGTAAATAGTAACGGGGCTGCTTAGAGGTTCCTATTACAGTATGAGCGTAGTTTGCCCTGAAATAGAATCAAAACCACCAGTGGAGCTTTATGTGAATGTGGTGTTACAAACAGAAGCAGTGAGAAGTCTCCTGTCAGAGCCCGGCACCAGGATTTCCTAAATCTTAGTATGCTGTGGTTTTAAGTGATGGGACTTCTGGCTTTTCCCCCTGGGTAGTTATTACAAATTCTAAAGATATTTCTGTGTTACTATTGTGTTAAAAATTGATTATAGAGTGTTGCAACCATTTATAGTGGTAGGTGCATATTAAATAGTAGTGTACTTTTTTTCTATTCTGCTGATACCCAGGCATCGTGTGAGTGTATAATTCTGGAAAATCAGTCAAAAACTGCTTAGGAGCTGCCCTACAGTACCCTGTGAAGGTGACCCTCTTGCATAATTATAAAATAAACAATCACTCATTTTTCAACACAGAGTGACTCCTTAGAAATGGGATTCTTTCTAGAGGTAGACAGATTTTTCCTAGATTCTAAGAAGTCCAGATGAGGGATTGGCCTGATTAACATCCCTTATCGCCACTTCTACTAAGCAGTGTTACCTTACTTATAGTTGGGGGTAATCAGAAATAATATATTTTTCCTTTCCCAAGTGCTGTCCGATTCCAGTTGCTGGTTACTGCAGGGGAAGGAGGGTTTGGAGTTTGAGAAATTGAGTTGTCAGTTGAGAAATGGATGCTGTTCATCCTCTGGTTATCTGTCTGGAAAACAACAACAACAACAACAAAACAATAGTTTTAAGCCCACCATCGTTTTAGAACTTGAGAGTAGGTGGATAGATGCATTTGTTCCCCCGGTGAAGGTGGGGTGGTATGACTCTCATTTTATAGAATCAAGGTCCTGTCCAAAGCTGACAGGAGAGACCAAGGTCGGCTTCTGGCTTTCCCATTACTTCTTTCGATGCCTTAATTGGACAGTATACAGGAAAGTCACTGGGCATGGAAAGAAATGGCAGATTGGTAGTTTCTCATATGTTTCTGTAATACAGCCAGAGGCGAGGAGGATGAGGCTGGTGAGACTGCCTTTACTATAACAGTATCAGTATAGTTCGGTTTTTATCACTTTTTGTTAAAGTTTGCCTTGAAGGGATTCACTGTGGATAAAATCAGAAAATAAAAAAAAGTCTTTCTAGACTATAAGCAAATAATTTTATAATATAATCATGATAATAATATTATAATTATCTTTCATGGGTTCTGTTAAATGTAGTTTAACCGGTAAAATGTTTGCCTACCAACACCTTAGTTTTTAAAAAGTATGTATCACTTAGAAAAGATAGTTGTTTCTGTTTAAAGAAGGGGCCCTTGGGTGATGGTGGAGTAGCTTATGTTAGACCAGCCCTTCTCAGACAGCAATTATAAATTCTGAGTGGGAAGAAGAAGAGAAGACACTGGAGTGGGATCAAAAACAGGCAGAAACTGGAGGGGATTTGACCCTGGGAAGAAGGGAACCCACTGGGTGAAAACTGTGTTCATAGGGCCTTTCCCCCTGAGGGGACTCCCCTGTCCAGGAGGGCTGGCCCTCCAAAGAGAGCTGCTGTATACAAGGTGTCAGTGTCTAGAATTTGGGGCTTCCAGAAGGACTAGAAATTGTAGAAAATCTTAGAAAGGAAGAAGCCACAGAAGCCGGAAGGTCAAAATCTGCATGAATTACTTGCTGACTCCTGAGATCTAAGGAGCCAGTAGACAAGAACAGCTTTAAGACTGAAGGGGCTTAAAAAAAGATTTCAGTAGCCGGTTTCTGCAGGGGAAGCAGGGTTTGGAGTTTGAAGTTTCCCAACTAAGAGACACTTAGTAATACCTGAGCCTTCCATTAAAACATACTTCATAAATAAAAGCTTTTTACCAGAATGAAGGAATTTCCCTGAAGTCTAAGTGAGAGTCCAAACAATCTTACCTAGATAAAGTGTTGAGCTAAGCACCTGTCTGTAAGTTCCAGGGGATCAGCCAGTAATTTTTTAGCGGCCTATTAGGCATGAACACATTTTTCAGAAGAAAATAACAAAGTTCAGTTCCTTGAAATGTCATCTTATGATGTTCAATAAATAATCAAAAATTACTAGTCACACAAAGCAAGTGAAAAATTACACCAATAGTCAAGGAAAAAAGTAGTCAAGAGAAACCAACCAGAGGATGGCCCAGATGTTAGAGCTAGCACCAAAGACTTAAAAGCAACTGCTGCAAAAACAGCCAGGCCTTGTGGGCACCTGTAGTCCCAGCTACTCAGGAGACTGAGGCAAGTGGATCACTTAAGCCCAAGTGTTTGAGGTTGCTGTGACACCACAGCAATCTACTGAGGGCAACAAAGAGAAACTCTGTCTCAAAAAAAAAAAAAAAAAAAAGCAACTATTGTAAATGTATAAGAGATTAAAAGAAAAGAGGGTCGTTATCAGTCATACTGAGAGAACAGGTGGGGTTCTCTGAGAGAAATGACAGTTATCAAAAAAAGAACAAAATAAAAATTCATGAAGCATACTATCTGAAATGAAAATATTTATTGGATGGGCAGATTGTACATTGTGTAAGGAGAAGTTAGTAAACTTGTAGATAGATGAATGGAAATTAATCTGAAGAATGAAGAGAAAGAATAAATCTGAAATAAAATAAATAGAACTTTAGTAACCTATGGGAAAATATGAGGCAATTTGCAGGCTGTGGACTTAGAGTACCAAAAAGAGAGGAATGAGATGGAATACAAAAAAAAAAAAAAAGTTGTATATGCACACGTGGGTCATTATGAAAGCCTGGAGACACACAAAAATCAAGAAATGTAAAATCCACACAGATGGAGACAAACGAGACCCTCCTAGCAGCACGGATTAAGCCGAGCAGGTTGAAATTGTTATGGGTGAAACAGAAAGGACGTTGTTGATTGTGTGTCTTGGAAGTGAAATAATGGACCATAACATGTCTGTCTTGAAACCTTAGTAGTGACCTACGTATATATCCATATATACACAGATGTATGTGCATATATGTGTGTGTGTGTATGTATATATATGTATACATATATAAAGAATCAACTCTGTATTAGGTAACAGTCGCATCTGTTTTGTTTTGAAACAAAATAATAAAGACTGCTTTTGTAGCAGTTTGACTGATAGGGCTACATGTGGTTTCCTAAGTGGGGTTGGAGTGTCCTACCTTTTTTCTTTTCTGCTGCATATTGGAAGAATAAGAGTTGTCTTGGGCCACACATTAAGTACACAGATGCTAAGGGAAGCTGATAAGCAAACAAATGGCCCATGCATACTGTTCATGATACCCAGCACCACAAACAAGAAGAATATTGCTCAGATAATCTGCATGCAACCTGCTGCCTGCGGGTCAGACCTCACTGCTTTGCTGACCTTCTTAGATATGTAAGCTTTGTGAAAAACCAAATTTTGGGATTTGAATATATATGTGTGTAGCATGTATGCATACATATACATAAAAATCCCCAAATTTTATTTAAAGAAAACTCACATAGAACACAAGCATGTGAAGGTAGCATGCTAGGTCTGTGACGGGATAGATTTGGATTCAGGTCTTATCCTTCATGCCTGTCACACTTTCATCCTCTGTAGGATCCCTGGTGACCTCAGGGCTGTTGGAAAGCTTCAGTGAGATAATATAGCTGAACAGTTATCTAGCACCCAGGTGGCATTCTGTACATGTTCACGTCCCTCCTCGTTTTTTCATGTATTAGAATGCCTTCAAATATATCAATGATTTTGTTTCTTCTCTGTGGTGTATGGCTTAAGGTTCTCATTTCGTGAGAGACAAATCCACTTTCTAATTTTAAGTCAAAGGCCTCTGGTAACTTCAACTTGTTTTTTTTTTTTTCTTTTTCTTTTTTCCACTTGGTTTTTAAACTATTTCATGTAGTAATGTTTCCACTTGGAAGGCTATCGATGATATGCATGGAAACACAGACCTCTGAAAATGCATTGCTGCCTCACTTGTATTTTTAAACACCTTAGTGAGAAGGTGGTTCGTGGTTACTTAGGTTTTAATCATGTTGATGTGTCCATGATGTTTCAGGATCGAAAGCAGCAGTGAAATACGTTTCTAAGTACGTGTCTATAAAGATAAAATTCACTTTCGTGTCCTTTACTACCATATGAATGATGGTGGGAATGGCAGCTCTTATGATTAATAATGGTCACTTTTCAAGTTCTGAGAAATTAAGGTTTTTTTAGCTCAGTCTGAAGTGTTGCAGGGGGTCTGGGAAATATTTGAGGCATTAGTTGAGAAATTGACATGTTAGGGCATAAGCTTGTCTTGCTTTAAATATTTCTTAATTAGTTAAAACAATAATCACTTTCAGCTGTAAAATGTCATTGTACCTTCCAAATCTCTGAGTCTCTGATTATTTAAATCATCTTTCCTTGGGACTTCTTTGTCTTGATGTTTCTCTTTTACAATTGACTAAACTGTGCCAGCCTGCTGGAATCTGGGGTTCAGGTCCGCTGATGTGTCATGTGTACTATTCATTCTCATTAACCTAGGAACGGGTAAAAGCCATTAGGTCCAATTTCTTGATACTGGGCCTGTCTTTAAAAAATGTCATTAGTTTTCTTATTAGTTATTGCCCTATTTACAAATACCAAAGGAGATATGACCCTTGTTAAGTTGTCACGAAGGCCTTGGACAAAAGGGTTATGCCACTTAGTCCCCTGCAGAAAATTCCTCACAGTTGCTACTGTTCAGGTGATCTCGGCTTCAGTTTTGCTGTTGCTGCTGTTCTGTGTTTAATTCTTCCATTCACGGTTTTGTAGTAAAGTCAAACACTGAGATTGGCAACATGCTGTGTGAACTTAGGTAAACGTCGTATGGGGCTAATGTGGGTACAGTCCGGTTTCAGTGACTCTGGGCAGTGCTGCTTGTGGGAACTCTCCTAGAGATGAAAAAAACAAACAAAGCCTTGGGAACTGGGAAGTGATTCATACTTGGACGGCCAGATGAGTTCATTTATTGCATCACAGATAAAAGAAGTGCTGTTTTGGTGGGGTGTCCTATGCAAAGGTAAGAACCATTTCCTCTGATTTTAGAGTTCCATACATTGGGTTGTCCATTACCTATGGGGTACATTACATAAGAAAATAGTACTATTGTGCAACTGTATATATAATTATCCTGAGATAATGAGGAAATAAACTGCATATTGTCATCAAAATAAATATTTAAAAATCAACATCACTTTGAATGTCTTTCTTTTTAAAGCACCTTTGGTGTTTTATTCACTTGACCAACAGTTACAATCTATGCTGGGAAGCCAGGCCCTCGTGATATAAGGTGGATATAATCTGACCTCTGATTCAGAGACCTCTCTATAGTAGGTCCTCAGCATTAATCAGATGTTCTTTAGTTCGTTATTTTCTATCCTTAGAAATTAGCACTAGGGGAAAAACATATTAATGGTGAATTTTAAGCCAACTCTGATAATATTCTGATAATACTAAAATGCAGTTATGATAATTTGCAGACAGTATCCGAGCATCCTTTCTAGAATATTTAATCACCCTGGCTATATCCTTTACCTGTGATACTGGTTCCTTTAAAGAATTGAGGGCCAGATCAAACCTGTAAGAAAGACAAGGCCATAGAGGGTTCACCTTAGCAGCTGAGTGGATTGAAAAGAAATTTTGTTAAGATGTTGAGTTCAGATGGATTTCTGGAAATGGTGACAGTCTGATGAAAGATTTGTGCCCCCTCCCCTCCTTACGATCCAGACGAGCTTGCTCATCCCTGAAACTGGGCACAGATCTCTGTTTACGTTTCCACATTTCACGGATTAACATACTGTGAAATCTCAAGCTAAGCTGTCTTGACTAATGAATATACAGTATGTTGAAAAAGTATGATCCTTACCTTGCAAGGCAGAAGCACAATTTTGCTAGTAATTCCTGTGTATCAATATGTATTTAGCTGCACACACACACAATAATATTATTCTTACAAGTCAGTACAGTAAAACTCATAGGCATTAAATTGTGGTTGAGTCTAAAGATGTATTTTTTTCTTAAGTAGATTTCAGTAATGACCTCTCTTATACTTTAAAGAATCTAACTCAACCTATTATACACAATCTATTCCAAGACGATATTCTAACTCTTTAATTATACCTGACAAATTCCAGGTAGCTAAATCCTTGCAGAAATAATTACTGTGCCTTGGCTGATGTATTGATGTTTGATTCTTGGTGGCCTGGAACTTGGAACTCTACAGAAACAATGAAATCTAGGAGGTTTGAATGAATTGTGGGGCCAGCCTCAGAAGCTCTAAATGGATGTTAGGCGTCCACGCCTTTCTCTGGACCTCACAGGAGATATGTGAGAGCTTCAGATTCTAATGGACATCAGGGGAATTGAGTAGTTCACAGGAAAAGAGGCCCAAGAAGAACAAATAAACACCAAAACCACTGGTCTGCTATCAGCCCCACGTACTTCAGTAAGGACCCCTGGCCTACTATCTTCTCTTGGATACTTGGTTATTTCCCTGAGCACTGCCACTTTTTACATGGCTCAGACTAACGTTAGAGGCAACTCAAGAATTCTCAAGGATGAAATATCAATTTTTCTTTAGACCTCTCTGAGACTGTAAGTCCCTGAGGGAAGTGATTACATCATCTTCCCCTGTAATGTATTTTGAAAGCACATTGGTTGTGTGAGATTGTCTGCCTCTCTGTAACTGAAGCTCTTTACCTAGAGTTAAATAAATGAGCTTCAGAAGGGCCCACCAGAATTTTTTTATAGCTGCTGTTCATTAGAAATGGTATTTGTGGCATCCAGAACAGTCATCAGATACTCAAATGAAGTTTATGACCTTGCCAAGAGTTCAGCACTCACATTTACATTCAAATTTTGGTTTAATTATTCTCCCAAAGAAAGCATTTTGGGTGGACTCCTGACAGCAAGCAATTGCCACATGTATTTTTGCAAACAGACTCAAGCTCCTTTAGTTTCTAGCATTCAGTGTTTTTCAGCAATATTTGCTGACCATTTATTTATTTATTTATTTATTGGGGGCAGTAAGCCTTTTGCACACTAATAACATAAACACATTTTCTGAAACACTAGACTCTTGAAAAATAGACTTATGAGTCATTCCTATCTAAACTGCAGTCTTTTGATTGGTTCAGACCCCTTGGAACTTGTTAAAAGAATTGCTTGCATTGTGCCACCCTGTGTTTTCTTCTCATAAACAAATGAAACCTTTGGTTCAGAGTTCAAGGAATCAAGATTAAATAAAATAAATTAAAGCTCCTCGGGGAATCAGTGTCGAAGGAGAAGAACGAAGAATTGATGACCTGTTAACAGTTGTAATTCTCCACTTTGAATTATTGACAGCATGTGACATTATAACCTTACAAATTGCAATCTATAAACAGCTCAAAAAATATGACCTTTGCATTACAATTGGTCTCACGAAGCCTTCAGCTTATTACACACAGCTGCCACCAGCATATTTTCTTGTAGGCTGCAGAAAAGAGGGAATACATCTAACTGGAACACTGAATACCATTTAGACAGAGCTCACCAAGGCCATTTGCGGGAGTGATAGATGGTGAGTGGCAGGAAACTTCTCAGCCAGGGTGAAGGTGTTAGACGTTTGCTTGTCATTGATTTACAGTCACCAAATAGTAAGAACTAATTAGCTGAAGTTGGTTGACTTAGCACTTTTTTTCTGCATTTTTGAAACAGGCAGGGACTGAGAATTCATACACAGAGTAGAGTTGCTTTAGGTTCTTTGTGTGGTCTTTCTCCCAACTATTGTTCTTCAGGGTAGAATGCAACAAAAAGTCCCTCGGCTTGTGTTTAAGACATGGCTTTTGTTTGTTTTTTAAAAATCACTCAGTTACCAATGGTAGAATAAATGTTTAGAAGCTTTAGATCACTTTGACCAAAAAAGTGGGTCACAGACATGTAATTCTTAAGATGTTTGTTCCAAGGAGCTGCACTTGGGTATGACCTTTGGCTTGACCTTTTGGCCCATCATCATGTCCAATTCATTTTGGTTCTTTGTAGATGTTCCCTTCTTGGTTCAGGGCATGCCTCTGTTAGGTTTTTCACGTCTCTGAGTTGCATTTGTGGGGGACACACGTGGGGAATTAGAAATGGCTCTGAAGCAAAGAGAAATGGGATTCATTATGGTTTCTTCCACCAACTGATAATGTGGACGTGGGTACTTTGTTTAGCTTCTGTGGGCTTGCATCTCCCATGATGGTAATAATCAAATATCTAGGGACCACCACGTGGAGGGCTGTACATGCAGTATTCCACTTGATTCTTGTAATAATCCTATGAGGCTGGAGCTGACAAGATTTTATACCTTTATGATGAAGGAACTGAAACTTACAGAGTTTCAGTAAGCCTTCCCAACCTTCTCATAAGAAGGTTGCAGGGTCAGGACACCTGACAGGCAACCTGACTCCAAAGCCCAAACATTGAAATCAGGATTAAGAAACTCAAGTGCTTATTGTGAGGGCCTCGTGAGTGATGTCAGTGAGTTTGGAGCAGAGAGAGAATGGTGGGCTCATATCCTGTAAGCGGGAAGGTAACTGCTGCTCCCTGCCCCTACCCCAGCTGATTTAGAAGTATAAACCCAGTATTGCTAGATCTTAGGAGTTTTTCCTGTTTTTTTTTTTTTTTGTTATTGTTGTTGTTTATTTGTTTGTTTTCAAGAGAAGCAAAAATTTCAGCTTAATGTTTTTAAATGTTGGAAACTGATGCACTTTATTTTTAAAACATACTGAAGGTAGGTTGGGGCCTGTGATCCTAGCACTGTGGGAGGCCAACACAGGGGGATTACTTGAGCTTAAGAGCAAGAGCACGACCCCATCTCTATTACAAGAGAAAAATTAGCTAAGTATTGTGGCAGGTGCCTGTAGTCCCATCTACTAGGGAGCTGAATCAATAAGATTGCTTGAGCCTAGGAGTTTGAGGTTGCTATGAGCTATGATGCCATAGCACTCTACTCAGGGTGACAGAGTGAGACCTGGCCTCAAAGCAACAAACAAAAATACGCGTTGAAGGCTCAGGACAAACAAAACATGATGCAGAACCACTGCGGTCACCTGCTCAGGTCATCAGAGCAGCTGCAGTATAAAATGGCTGAAGAATTTCTAGTTCTTAGAGATTCTTAGCACCCAATTCTGCAGGATCCTTTTATTTTCTTGCATCTTCAGTTTCTATATGCACATTTTTTCTAACTGATCCCTTCTAAACTCTCCAGAGGAGTTTTTCCCCCGTGGTTAATAAAGACCTTGTCGTATCAGTGATGTCTCTCTTCTCCCAGGCTCTGTTCCAGAACAAGAAACTATAAAAGCAAAAACCAAACCCAACTTCTGCGGCAACAAACTCATAATCTGATGAAGGACATAGGTAAAAAAACAATAAAAATAATGTGCTTTGGCCGTAATAGAAACATATGATATTAAAGAAGCCCAGGTTAAGAAACAAATTCCGTTCAGAGAGCGTGGGAAGGCTTCATGGAGGAGATGACACTGGAAGGAAGGCCAGGGCCCTAAACATTCACAGTGGTTCAGGGAATAGCAAGGAGGTCATACTGCAGGATTGCAAAGATACAACTAGAAAATAGACATGTACTACCTAGAAAGGACCTGGATGTCTTATTGAAGAACAGGGAGCTAAGCCTGCAGAGGCCTGAGAACCTGGAATGTTTCTCAGCAGGAGAGCAACGTTCAGATTCCACCTAGACTGCAGATTCCAGGGTGTCAGAAATTACATTCCCTGTATCTCTTTTCTCCCACAGGGCCTATCAGCTCTGCCTTGAACATAGTAAACATTTAATAGATATCTCTGTTCATTGATTAATTTTTTCCTGAGGGTGAAGTGTTTCTGGCTGGCTAGTAGCCAACATTTTGAGTTTTTTCTGGGTCTGATAAAATGCTGACATCAAGATAGTTTAAAAAAGAAAGAAAGAAAGAAAGAAACAGGAAATATAGCTCAGGTGATGGGTAGAGTCAAATTCATGACATTTGTCAATGACTGTCACCTTCAGTCTAGTAGCCAGAAGTGTTGGTTTCAGCTTTCGGCTAAATTTTGGCAAAGTTGAAACTATCTGGAAGAAACCAGAGGGGTTCCCTTGAACTATGTAAAACAGGGCTGGGACTTTCTGGTTCCCTAAACTCCTTGAGGGTGGTGTGCTATTACTATTGTTACTCACACCAGAGGGATAATTCAGAAGCTTTCTCAGGCCGCTGATAGGATGAACGGACTTTGCTCTTCCTACAGATGTGTAAAAACCAAGCTCTTGGACTTCTCTCCGTCTGTACTAATTGCCAGAAGTTGCCAGGAGTGAGGAGGCTGGCAGGCTTTCCTGCTTGAGCGGCAGACTTCAGGTTATATTGGTGGCATTGGAACTTAAAACAGGAGAGAAATTTTGAATTTGTAATCTGATGTAGGTCAGCCACGGGGTAGCTGTTCTGTTTCCTTCTCTGGCAAAACACAGGGTTCTATTTTCATCTGGAGAACTTTGTCAAGTCAGAGCAATAGAGCAGTTCCACCTTGGACTTGCTTGTAAGAAGAGAACGAAGGTCCTTCTCCCTACTGACCTGGACCAGTTTTCCCTACTGTGGTCCCGGTGCACATGGGTTTGGTAATCAGCCAGGCTGGTGAATATGAGCGGCAGCAACTTCGCCTTGGAGACTCAACCTACTTTCAGTTTCTGGCATGAAGGGCCGTCTTTGCCAGGGTGGGGCACAGAATCGGGGGTCACTGAAGTTGGTCTTGCATCCCCGTGGACCCCTGTTTAAGCTTCCCTTGCAGCCCTTCTCTCCTTCTCTTCTCCACCGATCAGTCTAGTCTCCCCCTAAAAGTCTCGTGCATGTCACGCTTGCATTCCTCTGCTCCCACGCAGATTTCTGTAGCAGATGGTCTTTCCTTTTTCTAGCCCTTTGGCTAAACCAGGGCCTGGATACAGTGACTCCACCCTATAAAATCTTTCCATGTCCCCTGCGAGGTGAGCTCCCTGAACCTTTTATATCGCTCTCTATCATAATACTCACCACATTACATGTTATCTGAAGCCCCCGAAGACCAGTCCAGGAGCCTATAACTCATTGTTTTATGTCAAGGGAATGTCCCCAACATTAAGGCTCTGTGCATGGCCCACAGTCATTGCAACCATAAAATAAAAAATAGTAACTATGTTGTAATAGCAAGTTACTCTGTGCTGGTCATAAAGGGTCAGACACAGTAGCAGAAGTAGGTGCTCATTTAACCCTGGTACATAAAGGAAAAGGTACGTTGCTGACTCCCTCTCCAACCTAACCTCCTCCAGACCCAAACAAATCACCACTGGGCAAGAACATCACCTTCATCTTTACTGCACCTGCCTCCCTGCCAGGCACTGCCATTCAGTAATTCTGCCGAGTGGTGTCTTTCCTCGTGACAGAGTGCTAAACAGTGATTTATTGCTTGAATACACATTGCTTTCATGGAAGTGATTTGTTTAAAACAACAGTAAAGCGCTAAATAAATTATTCATTCCATGCTAATTCTTCACTTTTATGTGCTGTAGTAAGCGTCAAAATAAGCAGCCTGTGGGGCATTTTATTTTTGCAACATTAATCTTGGACAGTTTAAAGGAAAAAAAAAATAGGTGGAAACCTATAGAGGAGGTTCCGTTTTCAAGAAAATAGATTTCTTTTCTTCTACCGCCTGCACTACCAGCAGAGAGTTCTAGCAGACTCGCTGGTTTCCTGCGACCCCAGTGGCCCAGTAAGTCACTTACTGAAGCTGCCCAACTGTGCACAAGGACCCCTTTGCACACTTGTTCCGACCCCCTTGCATGCTTGTTCCACTCTGGGAACAATGTGGCTCCTTTTCTTTGCAGAGAGTTTTTCACGATGCCCCAGTCCCTGTCATAGGGCCAGGAAGCCAGTGGGTTCTTTTCTGGGAGATTTGCATTTTCTGGGCAGACAGAGTGTTGGGCTTCTAAATTTCACTGGTGCCTTGATTTAGGATTAAAGGATTATAAAGTGTGAGAAGCAGCAGGGATATACTTAGCCATTTTTGCAAATGATTTCCCAGATGGAGTAGAGATATCATTTGTCCCTAGCCTTCCTTAACCTTCTTTACTGGAAGCCCCATTCCCTGTGTTTGAGTTAAGAACATTAGAGAGACTTTCCATGTTTGAAGTCTTTCATTAGCAAAGCAGCAGGTAGATGGGACATTTTATTGCTCTGTTCTGAGCACGAACCCTCCATGTTTTATGCCCAGCGATGGGTAGGCTGGGGCATGTGCTCTCTGTCTCTGGAATCCACGTAGGTCTCGGTGAGCGTGATAGAGAGATCATCCCTCAGCTCATTCTTCAAGGCTCCAGTTCCAGATCAGAAGCCAAGAAGATCTAAGCTTAGCTATGTACATCTCGAGCGCCATCCACTTGCCATTTCCCATAGGAGAACAACAGAAATCATCTCCCTTGTCTTAAATGGCAGAGCATTCATAAAGCCCCTCGCTTGTTGTAAGAGCTTGGAAGGGTCCCCACCTATATCTGGATAGGGATTATGAACTTTCCCTTCATTCCTATAGAGCTTAGTTGCGGAAGCATTTGATTCAAACCTGTCAACTCTATGAGTCCTACAGCTGTAATGTGTAAGGAGGGCAGGCATCTTTTTCCTGCATCCCTGTTACACTTAGCAGAACAAATATGAGCTGTAGTCAGTGCTTAGAAAAGAGCTGAGTGGATAGATGATAGATGGGTGGATGCATCGATAACTTGAACAGACAGACATGCAGGCAGAGCCTAGCATCCTGCCGATTGACAGCAAGAAGTATAAAGTGAAACACTTGAAAGCTTTTGTCTTTTCTTCCCCAGAGAGACCATGTAACGTAGCATGGCCAGTAAGCACCTGAGTTTGGGTTCAGACTGTACCCAGGTACACATCTCAGCTAGCTCAAGTACGTACTAGCTGATCTTAGGCAAATCACCTAAACTCTAATCTATGGTCAAGAAGAAAGAAAGAATAATAAGAACTATTGACTTTGTAGGGTAGTTGAAAGGTATATGTATTATGTTATTCAAAATGCTTATTATGACCCAGTTAGAAAAGGGAATTCCCTTATAATTTTATCAATCCCATTTAATAAGAAAAGGAAAAGAGGTTAAAGAAATTAATTTAGGTCATAAGATACACGAAAATTGGCCCTGTAACTAGAGTCCTGCCTTCTTAGCTTCTAGCTTTAGGCACCCACCCTAACGTTATACATATCCTATTTAACTTTGCCTCCATTATACACAGGGGAAGATTTTGAGGGTCCCATAGGAAATAAGTGAATGACCTGGAATACAGACCTTCATTCCAAATGTGCACCCTAAAGTAGTTGCAGTGACTCAGAGCTGTCCCTTCCTAGATAAAAGAAACTCTCAGAATGGGAGGTGGATCTCCGCAGTGTCTTGGCCAACCTTCAGAATCCCACAGAACTGTGCATGAAAGCTAACACTCTTGAATGAAAGGACAGAAAAATCAATAAGCCTTTGGATTGGATCATAGACATGTTTTACAACTACTCAGCTCTCACAAAAGAGATACACAGCATTGACTTACGTGTACCCTTTAATCCTTTAATTAGCCTGAGTTTTCAAGAGGAAATCCAAACTATTGGCAATATCATTCCTAAAATTGCAATTTGATAAAATGGCTGTGTTGTTGCATTGAAGTTGCTGACGGTATTATGATCTGACTCAACTCTAAAGACTAGTTACAATAATTACTCGTGTAACTGAAACACGTTGTTAATGGCTGGAAAAGCCCATCATCAATATAACCACAGACAGTCAGTTAGACCTTCAAAAAGCATTGAAGTTCCTTAGGTCAATGGGAGCATATTATGTCTAAGTTCGCACGGAGTTGTTGGAGTATAGGGGGCATTGGCACAATGCTGGTTTGAGTATGAATGTCAGCAGCCAAATCATTTCTGGCCTATAGGTCATATTTTGGAATTTAAACTTTATTTTAAGATCAATGGCAGGCCACAGACATGATGTAAAGAGTGAGAAAAGTGGACTAGATTTCTGTTCTTAAAAATACTGCAGTGGCAGCAGTGCAGTGGGGGACTTGAGGGTAGATGCAGGAACAGACATCAGAAGCAGTACAGTCTTCCATGTGAGTGGACAGAGCCCATACCAGGCTGAGGTCAGGTGAGATGGGAGAGGTATATGAAACTTAGGGATTGGTCCTAGTCAGAGAGCAGAAGGAGAAGAGAGAGCCAAGGACGCCCAGAGTTCTTAGTGTGAGCAGTTGACAATAGCATTTACTGAGAGTGGAAACACTAAAGGTAGAATAGGTCAAGGTCCTCGGCATTGAATGGTGTTATAACAGGAACACCCGAGCAAACGTTTAGCATCACTATGGAGAAGACTAGAAGCCTGACGAGGTCCATGGACGTTTTTAGAGTCACAGTGCGTTGGCAGGAGAGTGTGGGCTCAAGTCCTCATCTCCTGATTCATAGCTTAGAATGGCTAAAATGAATAGTTTCATCGAAAAGGTTTAATGACCATCTAATGGGGAATCCTATCCAAAGGCGAATTTACAGTGAAGCTAATGAAGCTTAACAGGCGGAGCCTTTATGGGCACTGGCTCCTGTGAATGCTGGGAGTTTGGTTTCTGGTGGAAAGGAGGGGAGCCAGGGTGCAATCAGAAAGCATGTCTATTTATTTATTCACGTCTGTAAACCACCTGAAGCTTTCTCAGAAGAAAAGAATGGGAATATTTAAGGCATTAGTAATTTCTTGTGATCTGATTTCTTGTTCTAGTAAATATTCCCTTCTATACCTCATTTTATTTACTACTTTGTATTATTTTTCTTGAAGAGAAGCCGTGGATTGTATAACTTTCATCCCCATAAAAGCTTAAGTTTGCACCCAATTCTACCTGTTGCATTCCTCGAGGTACCTCTCCCAATTCTTCCTTCTCAGATCCAGCCCAGGCCAGTCCTTCCGTCTGAGCCTTGGAGCTCCTGCTTCAGGTACCAAATCAACACATGGTAAAGTAAGATTATTCTTTGCTCTCAGATATTCCTTAGTCAAGAACTGGTTCTTCTAAAAGTATCACCTATACTATTTGTGAAATGAGGTGGTTGGAGTTAGATAATCTTTCTAGTCCCTTCCAATTTTGTCTTAAGTTTCTTTTAAAAGAATAACAAAAATGCTAATTTTTTATACCCACCCACCAGGCTTGCCCTTGTAAAGAATTAGAACTAAAATCATTTAGATTTAATTAGAACAAGAAGCATTTTGGTTCTGTGTCTAAAAAGGAATGTGTACAAGAATCACTTAACTTCTCTGGGATTTTTTTCCCCCAACAGAAATCTTTGTTGTTTGTTAAAACATACTTGGGACTTGAAGATGTTGTTTAAATGCCAGTGTCAAGTCAGACTTTTTAAGGGTTGAATTTCCTTTTAGGTAAATTGTATCCCACCTCACCTTAGCACTCAGACCAGGTAAACCAAAAACTTGCTAATAGAGAAGTCACTTTTTATTGTTGATTGACTATTATTACTTAAGGGTATCAATTTTTTTTTTCCTTCTTGACCTACCTTAAGACTTTCCCATAGAAAAAGAATAGATTTGAAATTAGCTTATTGACTACTTCTGGCACTTTAGTCTTGCTGTTTTTGTTTTTTTTGTGCTTTATAAAAACGCAGTGGAAAAATAAAGCTTCTGTTCTTTTCCTTTTCTATTCTGGTTTCTTGTTGAGGTTCATGTTCTGACACTGGGATCACCATAAAATGAATATCTTTATGCATTAGCTTCCTGTAAACATCTTGTGTTAACCTTGAGGAATAATACTTTCTAGAATGGAGTCGACCTCTTTAAACCCGTGAATAACAGCGTAGATACCAAGATGGGGAAGTGGAAACGGAAAGACTCGCTTCATTTCTTGGTATTGGAGCTAAATATAAAGGAACACAGGAACAGAAGGGCCCCTCATCATTAGCACACAGTTGGCTGCTTAATGGCGTGTTCGCTTTGTGTGGGTGCTCACGTAGCGAGAGTCTTAATATTTAGCTAGTGTCTGTAACTCACACGGATGTGGATTTGAGAACTTGGGGGCCCGTCTTTTGCAGATCATCACAGCAGGGAAGCTGGAAGGGAATATTTGTATGCCTCACATCTCTTCCATCTCTCAGACTTGGGTTTTATCTCTCTTAAATTTAAGACTAGGATACATATTTTCTCTTGGTAGACTTTAAGATAAAAGATAATGAAAGATTTTTTGAATTGTTTTACAACTCTAAATTGAGAATTCTGTGCATTGTCCTTGTTTTTGTAACTGTATATGAGGTGACCTAATTTTTTGTATAAATTTATGGGTACAAGTGCCATTATTTTACATGTATCGATTGCATAGTCAGGTGACCTAATTTGAATAGGAAAGAACTTGGAGGTGGACGGATATAATCTTTTTTTCCATTTAAGCACTTTGAAGAGGGATGAGAACAGGGTATATAGTTTGTTTCTTTAACTATAAAATGAAAACAATGGATTTGGACAGGCTATTTATTCTACATGGCTTCCTTGAGCTGTACGTCTGCAAATTGAATTCTTTCCCTGCCTCCCCGGCCCCAGTTACCTCCGTGTCTTGAAGTTTTGGCTTTGAATTTGCAGGTCTGTTTCATTTTGCTATTTTACTATCCATATGTAGAGAGATCTTGCCTTGAATATGCATTTTCCTCACATTTTGTGTAATTATCTCATCTTGGTACTCTTTTGGGATTACATTGGTATAGCTATTTGGTTTTTTTCCGAATTTAGCACCTCCTTTTTTCTTCTTGTTTCATGCTAAAGATCAAAATAGAGTATCATTTAGGGCAGAACAACGTACCAACAGGAGGAAGAACATGACACGGTCCAGATCTAATATATAGGGATATATGTTTAGGAAATCATCTTCTTTTTTATTTATTCAAAAGAAGAGGAGCAAGAAAGAGCTGGAGGAGGAGGAGGCAGAGGCGAAACCTGACATGTTCTCAGTCTGTCTGGTTTGGTACTTACTGTGAGCTTAGTAGATTTTGGATAGAGGACATTTTTTTTTTACATCCCTTCCCTTAACTGAGGGCCTAGAAGAACCTGTTGAAGATCAAAGATTGTGTTTTCAAGATTGCATCAAAAGGCAACTTAGCTCTGATGAATCTGACAAGCTTGGATTTGTTTGCTAAACATAAAGACCTGGCTCCAGGACTAGGCTCTAGCTTAGTCAGTACTATTACAAGCGTGTTTTGCTTGTTCCTAATAGGAAAGCCCTCGATTTTCACCTGCCAAAGGCATAAAAGATGTTTTTCTTTTTGTTTTTCACATGGCAGCTGCTTGGACAGGAAGGGGCTTACAACCCAAGTATGGACTTTACAAATGACCACTGGCTCTGTGGGGAAACAAAGTCAGAAGAAGGATTTAGCAAATTTATTAAAAATGTTTCCTCTTTCCACAAGGGCTGCTCTGTCTGCCACCGTCAGCTCAGCGTCTCCTATTGATCCAGTTATCTGTGCATCCCTATCCCTGCCTCCATCCCTGCTGGGTGTCTCGTCTCTTAGGCTCCCAGGGGAGGTGCATTGGCTGTTTAGCTCACTATATTTGAGTGCCATGCAGAGGATATTACATAAATAATCATTACATTAAATTAGGTGTGAGCTGCTACAAAACATGAAGGCTTTTGGGGCATTAAGTACTTTGTAGAAACAAAAATCTGCGACCTGCTTTCCGGATCACGCGTATCCCAAACTGAGCTCACTGTTTCTACTGAGTTTTCATTTCTCCAACTGTGTTTGTATATGCTGTATAACTCCCGTCATGCATGGCTCTGTGTGTGTGTACGCACAGCCAATGAACATTTCAGTTCCCCTTTGGGGCACTGTAATCCAGTTTAGCCATTATTGATTTCCTTCCTCTTTGATGACTCAAAAGGAGTGTAATTACACATTCACTTAAATCTTCCTAAAATGATGATACTGTAAAACAGTCTGTTGAAGTCTTTAGTTAGGTGTGTGCGTATTCACTGTCAAAACCCCCAATCTGAGATCAGCCAAGTCCTGAAGTTAAGTTAAATGGAGAGATTAACTCCTAAGGAGGATTTCACCAGGGGTTCAAACATTTTTTTTTTTGAAATAAAATAAAATGAGAACTGACCCCCCAAATACTACTGACTTAAGGTCATTAAAGAGTTAAAACTGAATCCTATTATAAGGAGAACATATTCCAGAGATGTCTGGGTGAAGACAAGTGGTAGGAAAGGGTTTGTGACTAGCACCATGTCTGACAGATAACAGGTCTTTAATAAATGCTTTGGAAATGAACAAAGAGTGAGGGCACCTCAGTGGTTCTGCCTTGCCTTGAGCAACAGTCGTGCCCAGATTAAATAGTATCCCATGGAGGAAAATTTAGCACATGATCAGGATTCTGTCTGTGATATGAGTTAGACTTGCCCACTACTTCCCAGACCAGCTACCCTGTGCCTCAGTGTCCTCACCAGATAACTGGGGATAATAACCTGAAATGCCCTTAATTATATTTTTATGGAACATATAGTATCCATTCTATAAATGCTAAATGTTATTATAAGAGAAATTGGTTCAATAATCAAGGGCCTTACGGGGTCACAGGGTGGACCCCTAGGTTGTTACTCTGCAGTCTGCAGTCACTCCCCATTTTTTCCTTTGTTGGCAAATGTCCAATACGGAAGCATGTGCTCCTGGTTTCCCAGCTTGCACTGCGCCAGGGTGTGGCCATGTGGCTGAATCCTGGTCAGTGAGGGTAAAGGGTGTTTGCTGGGAGACTTTTGGAAAAAGAGTTTGCTTCCTAAGTGAAAGTCAGGCCGTGTGCCACAAATGCCCTTCCATCTCTGCTGAGTGCAGCTGTGTCTGCAGGTGATGAAATGGCCTGGCCACACTGCAGAGGTAAGTGGTCCTCAGTGCTGACACTGTCAGAGAAGACGTGTGGACACTGCTTGGGTCTTTGATGACATTTTTAAGGTAGATCAGTCCTGGAACTGCATAAAATCTAGACTTCCCACTCCATGACATCATCTCCTTGTTGTTGGCTCACTTTTGCATTCTGTTTCTCACTGCTAAAGGCATAGTGATGGAACTCGTGGGTAAAGTGGGACTCAACATCTGCTCTCCTTTTGATTCTAAAGTTGTTTTACTTTCCAGCAAAGCTCTCTGCTGCCTAATATTTAAGATCCTCCACAATAGAGCCAACCCCTAATTCTGCAGTCTGATATTCTGTCATCCCTACTCTTCATACTCCCAGCTTTAGGGAAACCAGAGAATAGGCTTCCTCTTAATTCTCTCTGAACTTTCTCACCTTGGCTCCCTTCTGTTAGAATATCATCTCTATAAACCTTCCTGTCTCTATCGGAATCACACAGATCTGAGGTTTGTTTTGAATTTCTCCTCTTCTGAGACCTCATTCTTTATTACACTTCTCTTTATTTGCCCTTTGAAAGATATAAAAACATTCCTCCTGCCTTGGATCTTTTTCTTCCTTATTTTATAAGGGTCTGTGTACAGGTCCTTCACCAGACTGAGAGCTTCGAGGAGCTGGGGCCAGATCTTATTCCTCTTTTGTATTCTCACACATTTTTGTATACACACACACACACACACACACACACATGGCTATATATAAAAGTCAGTTATATATATATATATAGATAGATATAGATATATATGACTTTTAACAAATCTTAAAAAATGTTTATGAAATTAAATTTGCAAAATTTTAAAGCTGAAAACTGTTTTCCCTGAACACAGCTCTCATTTTCTTGGAATTACAAAAGTTTTTAGTCTTGGATTTATGACCCCACTATGTTTGAAGAGATCCGTGATAATATTAACATTGTCTTCATGGCTTCATGCCCATAGATTGTATCAGATCAGATTCTTAAAGGATTCATGGCTCCTTGAAATAATTAGAATCTTTGTTTCAGTTTGAAAGATGGATAAATACTTTCTGAGCCAAAGACACAATCTGGAACGTGCATATTTCAAGCAAAACCCCTGTCCAGAGTTTATTTCCTTTCCCTAACATTAGAGTGCAAAGAGAACACCCAAAACCCAAATAAATTTCTGGCCGTGAACAGCCCTCTCTTTAGTCCCTATTACAGACTATTCTGAATCTCTTCAGGCCCCATATAATTCTCGGCCTTCGTATTTGCTTCCATCAACATCTGTGAATACATCCAACCAAGTGCTTTTAGCACGTTGCTGCAATAAGCATGGAGTTGGTGGTTTGAACTTGGTCAATAAAGAAACACCAAGGTCTTCTGGACCTTGCCCACCTTATGGCTTCCTTGACATGGATGTTTTCTTGTTCACCTGTGCCAGACTTCAGCCCACCCTTGACAAGAGCAATTATGAACATTAACTTGGCTGAGTTCTGTGCAGTCTCCATGGTGTGTCACAGTGACAGAGATGCCTGCCCGAGCCAGTCCTTTCTTTTGTATCTGAGAAGAATACAAAAGAAATCATGTTGACTTATAGATTAGGACCCTGTCACTGTCTGTATGATTCAGGGTTTAGAACTAGCGACGATCAGGAATGAGAGACTTCAGGATCTTGTCGCTGAAATTGCTTGTTGTTAAGGAGACTAAGCCCGCATTTTTGTTTCCTTTAATATTAGGAACCATTGCCACAGTTGAACACAGAGAGAAAGATTAACAATTGAAAAATGTGGTGATATGTCCACGTTTTTTTTTTCCCCTGAGATGAAGATGAGAGAAGTTGAAAAGGAGTCGCCAGGTAGCTGGGCCAAATGCGTAGCACCGACTCTCAAACCTCTTCTTGTGGGGGTACATTCTTTAATTTAGTGAAGAAAAAGGGAAATACTTTCCTTTTTTTTTTTTTTTTTTTTTTTTTTTTAGGAACACAAATGGAAAATCACTGCCTCTTAGAAAGTGTTTAATAAATGTTGGTTCTCTCCAGTCTGGTACTTAGTACAGAAGTTTTTAAAGTATGTTATATAGAATTGGGTCACCAGGAAGGGGCTTTAGGGGGCTTCATAAATGTTTAGGATTTCATTTATGAATTTATTTTGTGTTAATAATCAAAATGCTATCATATTCAAAGGTGTTACATGACTAATAATAGTAGTATAATAGGGACTGCCTGTGTACTAACTCATATTTCCACCAAGTTCATTGATTTTAATGCACACCTGGAAATAAGATTTGCCTTGCCATGTGGCTACAACAGAACACCTTTTTCCTGGTTTTTGCTAATTAACATTAGAATACTGTTATTAGTGATCCACAAACCAGGTGTTTATTTTGACAGATGTTTCTGTTTTATAACCCAGGGCAGAAAGAGCTTAGGGCTGGAAGAAAGGAGGAGTGAATTGGCATTTTCTCTCTCTGGTGTCTTGGTGATGGCTTCTCACTCAGCCTGTACAGAGGAGGGGGAGGGGCCGGAGGCAATGGGATTGTTCAGGAGGAGATTTGGAAGACTGCCTGTAATGGGGTGATAGCTGGGAAGCCTCGGCTATGAAAACTTGGTTCAGTGCTAGGGGAGGACGGCTTTGCCCACTCCCTTGGAGACCCTCCCTCATACACTGACCTGGCACTGTTTCTGGAACCTTCCTACCCTCCAAGGAATGGATGATGTGAAAACAGCAGCTTAGTGAGTGGGTGCTGGCACTCTCACTGTAAGTGTGGGCTTCCTTCCACTGCTTCAAGAAGAAGCCACAGCAAAAGAATAGATGTGACATGTCCCAGAGCAGCTCCTAGACTGGTTGGGGGTCCTTGACGCGTGTCAGTATGGAAAATTCCCCGAACAACTGGATGTTGAGGTCCTGCTCCAGTGTTGGTGGAGCTTATAAATATCTAGATTGTAGTTATTTACAGATAACATCTCAGATTTATACAGGGACCGTAACAAGATATTACCATATGGTAACCACTTATTGTTTTGAGTCAAGGATATTTTGGCACTATACAATGAAAACAGGGTATAAAAATAAATGGGATGCTGATGGATATTCCTTTTTGGGTGAGTGTATGGCCATCAAAATTGGCTTGCTCTCATTGATTCAATTTGTAATTAAATGCTGTACACTTGAACTCATAGAAGTCATATATGAAATTATTTGCTGAATAAAATATATATTATTTATCTATTATTTAGATATAGCATTCTGCTTATTAAGTAGTTCTGATTTTTCTTAAGTTTGAAAAATACACATAAACAGTAGGCAAAAAAAAAACCCCAAAACAGAATAGGCAGAGGATTGCATTTTCTTTTTTTTTGCATTTTCTCGTTGAAATGAAATGATTTACATTTAAATATAATTATTTTCGCTGTGGCTCCTTTAACAGGTGCTGATTCTGTGGAACAGCATTGCTAATTTACCATAACAGAAAAACAAATGACAGACGTCGTGTAAGGATGCGTGGTTATCTGGGGGCCAGGTGGTCAAAAGGCAGCTAGGTAGTCAAGGAAGGAAGGAAGGAAGGGAAGAGAGATCGCAAAGAGGCGATTGAAAACAGAACCACAAGTTAGTGGTGGTTTCTTCTTTCCTGCTCTTGTTCTGAAAACAGAAAGACGAAATAGATGGATTCAAGCAAATACACTTTGAAATGCTATGACGGACTCCTCTTCTGGTGCGGTCCTAATAAACTGGCACTTCAGTTTTCCCAGCCTGGTAAGCAGAGGTGGGAGGCGAGCAGATTTTACCTCCTTGCCGCCTGCCTTGGGAATTGCTTAAACAACTTCCCTGTGCCTGTGCCTGTGCCGGTGCCGGTGCCTGTGCCGGTGGCTCCACACCGTTACATGCTGGGTTAAAGGGTTCCTTCTCTGGGGCGCCTCTGAATTCCCTCGTCAGATGAATGGGAGCCACGGCCCGCGACCAGCTGAACTTCATTATTTAGTTTACTGCCGCCGTATTGTATCAAGAGAGCAACTACCTAGAAATGCTTTATGCTCACACCCCCGTTTTCTTGGTGGGGGATTTATAGGCCCACTCGGCAAAGTTGTACCGAGGTGGAGCGGCAACATCGTTCGTGTCTTCTAACAAACAGCCACCCTGCTGCCACTGATCAGCGTTCCTGGGCTGGTGGTGATTGAAATTTAGCACTTAGAGCGACTTAATTGGCACATGGATCTGTTAAGCATATGCCCCCACCACAGGCGTGCCATCTGATGTGCCCATGGAGGGCCCCACACCTCACATATGCTCACGTTTTGCTAAAGAAGCAAGTTTTGAACAGATCCTGGAAGGAAGCCCTGCTGTGGTTTAGGAGAGGGGAGGCCCTAGGGTAGAGGTCCTCAGGGCTCCCTGCCTGTCTTTAGGTTACCATAGTTCTTTAGTTTCTTGAACTCGGAATAAATCTAAGGTCAGGGAGTTCCAGTTTGTTTGCTGTGAAAAAAAAAAAAAAAAGAAAACATGAGGACTATGTTCCCTGATGCTTGTGCTTTCAGTAAATCAAGCGCTGGGCTAGCGGGGTGGAACTTGGAGGGATTTGGCACTCCTCAGCAGATGGCTGCCTCAGAATTGAAGGTTAGAATGTTCTGCGCTCACTGTGGCCAGAACTGATCTCTGAGCCTTCAGAGAAAATCCTGGACATCGATGTCGACATTTTTCTGCTGAGTTGGAAACAGCAGGGCTGGGCCAGGTTCAAGTTATGAGCACCAGGAGGAAAATAGGAGGCTCCATAAACAACGGAGCAAACCCGTTATGTTCTTTCTTTGTATAAGAAGAGCAAGCAAAGGTTGGCAAATCAGTGGACAGAACACACGGCTTTGTTGAGTCTTCCCAGGTGTCCTTGATCTCATGTACTTCAAGTAACCAGGTGGACCCTGGCCATTGCTGCAGGCACCCAGAGAAGCTGTCTGCTCAAGCTGCTGGGACAGGCATGAGCATCCCTGGGACGGAGCAGGTGTAGGTGCTGTTCTAAGCGGATCACTGATTCCCAGACAGGCTCTGTGTTCTCTTCTGGCATCAGACAAAATCCTAGGTTCCTAATACATTATGCTGAAAGAATGAATTAAGTAGTTATGGTTCCTCTGAGTGAGGCTGAAAATAGCGATATGTTGAATTTTAGGGAAGTATTTGCTGTGAGGCTAGGAAGCTTAAATTTCAGTGGCCTGCAATCCAACAGGTTTCTTCCTGGGACTTGTTTCTACTTTTAAGTTTTATCTTTTTTTTTTTTTTTATTGAATGGTAACTATGTACATTAATGCACTTCTGGGGTACCGTGTGTTTCACACACATTCCAAAACACTTCCATCAAACTGGTTAACGTAGCCTTTGTGTCATTTTCTTAGTTATTATTTTAAAACGTTCACATTCTGCTCTTAGAAAGATTCACTTGTACCCTTGTAAGATAGACTTCAGAAGTGATCCCTCCAATCCCCCCTCCACCCATTCCCCCCTCCCCTCTCCCTCCCCCCT
>NW_003852416.1:13891620-13907366 GCF_000181295.1 Otolemur garnettii
TGTACATTGGATACTTTTTCTTCCATTCTTGTGATACTTTGCTCAGAAGAACATTTTCTAGCTCCATCCATGTGAACATGAAGGACGTAAAGTCTCTATCTTTCATCTGTTTCTTATAGAAGCCTCCCCACCCCTCAATTCGGTAAGCTTTAGGACTCCAGAGAGCTGGCATTAAAGACCTTTTATGGAGCCTAGTGGCTTCTATCCAATGACTTTCCTAGAAAGTGGGAAATTAGAAGGAACATTCTGCTCACAGAGGAAAAAGGAAAGGAATTAACATTTAAGAATCTCATGCCAATTGATAGATAATTTACGTTTATTACCTAATTTCACTTTTCACAGCAATCCTTTCTGGGAGATAGCAATTACTTTTCACTCCCTTTTAATCAATGGGGGAATATTGAGGTTCAAAGAAGTTAAGTAACCTGCCCAGCGTGGCCCAGCTATAGAGCTGGTAACTACATCACTGACCTTCCTCTCTCCCACCCATCTGCCCAGTAACTAACTGGTAGGGTGCATGCTTGACGGCTCTGCCAGCCTTGGCAGTGTTAAACTCGCCTGGGTAAGACACGCCTGACAGTAAGAAGAAGGGGAGAAAGGAAGGGAGAGCATGGGCCTAAGTGTTACAGTGATAGGTCTGCTAACCGTCCCTAGTCAGAGTGGCAAAGGTTGTAACAATGTATTCAATTATGTTAAGCACCCATTAAAGGTATCCTAAGCCCTCCCTTGGGCTATTTCAGGTCTAGGAGATTGTAATTGTTTGAGACTAACCTTGAGTTCTTCTTCTGCCTTTAGGTGATTCTCATTTTGACAAAGCTCTATGACTATAACCTGGGGAGTATCACGGAGAGCTCGCTATGGAGGTGAGTAGATAGAGTAATAATTAACGTGCTATTGAAACATGATACCAGTCACTGCTCTCTCCCACCCCCTTTTCTCTGAGAGGAAAGTTCTGAGTCACATTCGCTCCTGGCTTCCTCAGTTGCTTCTCTGTTTAGCTCCAGTCAGGCCAGAACCTTACCTTTTGTGTAGACACCTTTTTATGGTCGGTCAGATTTTCTTGCTAGACTGTTCAGTAGGTTGTGTTGATGCATTTACATTTCCAGGGTTCTCACTGACCTGTGAGATTATTGGAAAAGAAGTGAGAGTCAAGGTCTGTTTGCAGAAGGGGTCAACACACCCTCTCAGGTCTACTGAAGCCTGGTTTGACACCAGAGCAGGGATCTTTAGTGACCTCCCTCCCGGGGTCTTGCAGCCCCTTAGCTCACAGGTGGGATGCATGCCCTGGTCTCTGGGATTCACACTGTATTGCCTCACACCTACAGAGTGTGCAAGAAATATTTTTTTAAATGAAGGCATATAATTTCTTCAGAGGCATGGTAACCCCTTGAATGCCAGCATCAATGTGCAGCTGGGCTGTCAGGGCCAAAAACCACAATGGGAAAATCCTCAGAAACCCAATACAGCAGAGCCTGCATAGCTGACCACCTCCTAAAATTGACCTAATTTCCATAGATTGGACATGCATCACATGTGTGTGTGGGCACAGTAGGCCTAGTTCCTTATGTTGACCACCTCTGCATGTTGACAGAATGTCACAATCCCTGGGTGGTGATAGTCTACTCTTTCTATTTGCTTCTTAAACTCTGCTTTGTTGCTCTTACTCTTGACTGGGTGTTCTTAGCAACTGAGTGAGGTGCCCTTAACCAAGACAACACCTGAAGCCCTGGAGACCACTGCCTCTGATCAGCTTGGGCTGAATTAGGTGGTAAGCCCTGAGCCAGGGGTAGGATGGAGACAACCCCGGAGATAACATTTAGTTTTGTAACTCAAAGTGTGGCAAGTTTAGTAGGAACATTAGTAAAAGTGCAATTCTTTAGAGCATTTAGAGCCTGGTGCCTACCATCTCGTTTAAATTCTGTCCCCTTTCATCAGAAGCTCTGTGATTCGGAGTGAATCTGTGCTTCCTTGATAGATTTCTCTAATGTATGTACATATATAAGAGTAAAAGGCAGTGTTGTTTTTTTTTTTTTTTTTTTGCAGTACATCTGTCATTCAAAGTGTAGTCTGTATATCAGAAAATTAAAAGACCTGCAATTTTGTCTCAGTGGGGCAAAGGCTTTCAGCAGTGGTAACTCTGCCTGCACAGTGGGAAGGTCATGCCGAGGGCCCCGAGGAGCAGGTGGTCCTAGGCTGCTAAGGTCAGTTCCACTGTGCTGCTTTCTCTCTGATGGGGCCTTGTTACCAATGCTCCCGCCTAGGAAGAATGTTCTTTCCAATGTTAGGGGAGGGGATTAAGGCAATAAAAATGGCATCACTTTCCATTACTATCAGGCTTCTGCACAGACAGAGCACACTCCATGGAATGATGCTTGGGAAGGTGTGGCAAGAGCGGGATGCTGGCTGTTCAATCTTAGATCAGTTTCACTGGGGGCCATAAACCATCATGCATTGTGTAATGGCGTTTCTCTTGTTTTCCTACTATACATTTTTCCAAATTATTTTCTTTATTTTAGTTCATCTTGATATGGGGTACAAATGTTTAGTGACATTGTTTTTGTTTCTGAGATAAAGTTCAAGATGTAGTTGAGCCCTTTGCCCAGAGGGCGTGTTGAATACCCTCAATGTTGTGCAGATTAGGTGAGATAAAAAGTATCCAGTGTACTCGATATTAATATAAAACCAGTATATAGACAACTACATGTATAATGACGTTTCAATCAATGATGGTGGTCCCATACGATTATAATACCATATTTTTGCTGTTCTCTTTCTATGTTTCAATATGTTTAAATACACACATTCTTACCATTGTGTTACAGTTGCCTGCGGTTTTCAGTACACTCTCCTGCTGTATAGGTTTGTCTAGGCTGTGTCACATAGTCTAGGTGTGTGTATATACACTCTGCTGTGTTTGCACAACAATGAAGTCACCTCATAGTGCATTTCTCAGTATGTATCTGTGTCGTTAGCAATCATAACTGTACATACACAGTCTACCCTCCGTCTCTGTGGGTTCTACAGCCTCAGATTCAACCAGATTGCAAATATCTGGAGAAACAATAAGAAATAACAATGTAACAAACAATAATAGAAGAAAGAATACAGTATTGTACACAACTACTTACTTAGCATTTGCATAGTATGAGGCTAAAAGTAACCTAGAGGTGATTAAAGTATAATGGGAGGAAATGCATTGGTTACATGGAAACAATACACTATTTTATATTAGCGACTTAAGCATTTAAAGATTTATGTGTCTGTGGGAGATCTTAGAACTAACACACCATAGATCCTGAGAGATAATGCTCTCTCTCTCCACACACACACCCTCCACACCCAATACATTTGCACACATGCACGTATACCCACAGATATATGATACACTACTATACCTGCAGCAGTCATTTCTCTACATATCGGGTATTAGAAATGAGTACTGTGGTAACCTTATACTAGAGGAACTGGTCATTCTAGTTCTTTAATAGGAAGAGAATATACCTTACTGAAAATGTCATTTAGAAAAAGAAGAGAGAATGAGGAAGCCATTATACAATCCTTCCTGGTCCTATAGCAGGATGGTTGTTTTGAGCAGCTTGCGATCTGGGATTTCTGGGGTCAGGCCCGCATGGGTAGGGGGCAGGGGACAGGGGTCAGGATGCTTATGGTTCTGAGGCATAAGCTCAGTTTGAGATGCATGAGGGAAACTAGATGGCCAAGTGTAGACTCACTTCTGCACAAACCTGTACTACTTTTCTCTCAGCAAACCTGCCTCTACCAAGAGTTGGGGGCTCCAGCCCTGGCCAGGTCTTACCCTTCCCCATTGTACCTGTGTCCTGAGCGCACAGAAAGTGCTCAGTAGGTCTTTGTGAACAGAGCAGCGAATGCAGTTTTATTTCTACTGCATGGCCATCCACAGATGATTTTCCTTCTCTTTCATTTATTTAACAAAAATGTGTCGATTAACTCCTTTATGCTTTATATGGTTCTGGTCTGGAAAGATGGGTGTGTACCCAGATGAAGAGCAGGAATACTCTGCTGTCCAGTGTTCCTCTCCAGAGGGGGAACATGGATCTGGGGACAGTTAAGGTAAGAGAGAAATGTGCTTGCAGGTAACCTGCCCTGTATGGTTGTACCGAATAAAGTACTTATGCAGCCATGTAGAACTGCCAGATGCCAGACGATAGATCTAATGTAAATAGAGACATGGCCAGGCAATTGTGAGTGTTGCAATAAAGATATAAATGTTGCTTTTTTTACTTTCCTCATGTGTATTTTCTCTTCTCTACTTAACTTTAAGTTCTCAAACTGAGTACCTTGCTGCTTTAATGATAATGGGGATAATGACAATAGTGACAATAATAATAAAACCTTTTATTTACCCTTCGCCATGTGCCAGGCACAATGCTAAGTGCTACTTTGCATTTTTTGTGTCTTCCTAATTAATTTTTACAGTGTGCCCAAGGTCATACAATTACTGAGTAGTAGCCCACAGACTTGCAGACGTGTTAGTAAACTCCAAACCTTTATTGCTTATCTGTCTCTCAGAGATTGTCTGTCCCCTGGCAGATCTTTCTATCCCTAAATAAATAAGTGAGCAGAATATTGTATATATACTTATATATAACGCTATTATGTAGCATATATATATATATAAAATGAATAGAATTTTCTAAACCCTGTAACATTCTCAGCAGCAATGGCCTTACTCATGAAAAATACTGGGCAACAGGGGAATGGCTTTTCATGTAACAGGCTTATGTATTTCTTACTCTTTACATGTTTTACCAGCTAGAAAGTCCAAATCCAGCAAGTGGGACCCTTAGCGTATTAGAGTAGGGCCAGGGCCTAGAGTCAGTTGACCTTGTAGTGATGTCCTAGGATCTTAAACCTTACTGGACCAACAAGCCGGGGATGACAGGGTGAGATGCCACTGTACCAAGTTAATGAGCTTTTCCTCCCAGTTGGTCTTGTCGTTGATTGCACCTTAATCTTAGAGCATGTTGTTAATTTTGTTTTGTTTTGTCAGGTTGTTCACGCAGGGAGTCGGGGGGAGGAAGGGGAGGGTTGATCTGAATCAGAACAATTAACTGCACCGTGAAAAAACCTGTACCTTACAGTGGATTGAGTTTAGAGATTTGTAGAGCATGGTGGTTTTACCACACTGAAGCAAGATAAGCTTAAAGCTTGAGATAAGTAAAATGTCAAAATCTGGAAACAGCATCTCTGAGAAGCATGGTCCTTTTCCTGTCTAGTGCCAGGGTAAGCACTCTGTGAAGAGAGGCTGAGCTGGTGGGAAAGCCCTGGGCAGTTCTGGAAGGATTTGAGAGAAGTCTCTTAAAGGGGCGCCCAGCATGCAGTACCCCCTTTCACAGGGTGACCAACATGTCTGACTTCTCAAATTCAGCGTCCCATTCCTCAGATCCACAGGAGACACAAACAGGCTTCCACCCAGATCTCCAGAACTGTGCACTTTCCAAACTGCAAAACCTGGTTTGGTGGGGCGCTAAGGAACAGACAGTTAAAGTGGAGAGACTGTGTTAGGCTTGTGGTGTGATTCTGAATTTGTAGCAAGCTCTGTTTCCCATTTTCCCAGGACACACTTTGTTCTGTATGGAGATCATATAGAGACATTCCCCAGTGGTGCTTGTGAGGACATGGACATGGAGTGCCTGGAGGCAGAGGTTGTGTGGGGTTGGCAGCGGCTCCCTGGAGAGGACCTTGGGTCCAGACTGAAGGAAATAGACCAGCAGGCTGCAAGTCAGTCCTCTGCCAGCCTGCGATTCCCATTAGCTGGAAGCCTCCTTTATCCAGTTCCCATCCAGGCGAAGAGCAGTGGGTGAATTGGGTTAAATTTATTCTGTGCTTTGAAGGCTGTTTTGCTACAAAACTCAGTTTTCACTCAGTCGTAAACATAAGACTCTCTGTATACACAGTTAAAAATAGAAAGAATATAAGAAAGTATAAAAAATTCTCTTCAAGAGAATTCTTTATGTCATGCAAGTCCAGTGATGCTGTTCACATCTTGTGCTTACAAATGTTTCACATCTTCCCGGTGGCCCATGGGAGGTTGCTTAGCTTCCAAGTAGGATCAGAAGGTGTTGGGTGGTGGCCCTTTGGATTCCAGAGTCTGGATGCTTTTGAGTTTTTAACTCCCTCTTCCATTCTATATTTGTGTCACAGGGAGCTTCTTGTGGCTCTTGGACTTACACATTTACTTTCTTAAATTTCATTACTAAAAAATTACAGGAGTAATGGATGTCATTGTAATGAGCCACTTAATGATATTTAGCGCCATTAAAATGCAGAGGGAAACTTTTTCAAATACTTCCCACACAGACCTAGCTTTCCTGAGATCTGTGACATTATGAGTTACAGATAGTTCTATTCATACCATTGTGACTCAACTAAAACGCGCCAACAGATACATGCATGTGTTAGGGCCATGTTTTCATTTGTTTATTTAAGAAAATAGGCATGTTTTCTTCGTCACTGGACTCTGATGACCTGCTTTATTTCGTGTAACAATGACTCATGAATATCTGTCCAGATGAAGGCATTAAAAAACAGAGTCCAGTTTATAAGTGTCCCCTAGTTGGGTGTGCTTAATTAATCCGTGGTGATCCCTGTGTACCAAGAAGTGTTCTCAGTGCTTTCAGCCTAGTAACAACCTTATAAAATGAGCACTCTTAGTATTTCTGGTTCTTGAAGAGGGAAGTAAGGCTTAGAAAAATTAAGTAACATGCTCAGTGGTCTTGCAGCCAGTCAGGGGTGCAGTGGGCCCCAAGCCTCCTTTCTTAACACCTGCACCACACTGCCGGTCATTATCTTTCTGGTGGAGATTTAGTTCATTTCCTCAGTATTGGCTATCACCTACAGTGCTTCAGCAAACATCTGTAAACACGTCCTTTCCCTTTGGTAATTTCACTTTTGTAAAGCGTGATTGAATCCTAAAGAGGATATTGCTGTATCAAAAATATATGCATGCATAATGTAAGTAAAGGCCTGAGATGCCTCTCCAAGAAGGTTGGAATGATTCATACACCCATAAGCAATGATAGATTGCAGATTTCCCCAGGCTTTCACCAGGACTGGGTATTTTCAGTGCTTAAGATTTTTCCCAGTATTTGGGGTGGAAATGATGTCTCGATCTCAGAGTGTTTCTTGAGTATTTCCCTCACCACTAGTCATACTGGGCATCTTTTCGTGTTATTGGTCTGTGGCACTGTGAACCTATCTTTCTCCCCCACCTCCTGGTACACATAATTGCTGCTTCCCTGTTAATACTAGGTCATACTATGTATCTTTGACTTATAGTGGTGATCCAATGTGTATTTATTTAGTCCAGTTCAACAGACATTTGTTGGACCCCAACTCTGTGCCAGGCACTGTCTTGGGTAGTCAGTGGAAATAAAGATTTGACTAAGAAATTGTTCCTTCTCTGTAGAAATTCAAAATCTGGCAAAGGGCAGACACTCAGGAGATAATTATAGAAGTGTGGTCAATGCAGTGTAAAAGTTATGCACAAATATTGGGATATTTGTCTATTTCCATACTAGCCTGGAAATGCAAAGACCATGTTAGCTTCACACCCATCCTAGAACCTGGCTGATACTGAGTATTGGCAAGCGTGTTTTGCTTTGAAGCAGTATATTAAGAAATGGTTTAGGGTTGCTGAGAGTCAGGTCTATATCTTTCACTTGTTTGCTCCATAAATTTTTTTTGGCAGGTTTTTTTTTTTGTTCCCTAAGTTTTTATCTCAGTGCCTTATGAGTAGAAGCTGCCGTTTTGAATAACGTGCTACATGCGCTAATGAAATTCCATCACATTACACTCCAGGAGGAAGAACACAACCAGTGCCAAGTGCGAACAGCCCAGAGATTCAAGTCGGGGAAATCTGTTAGGTCCACAGAGCCTTAGGCATGCCTGTCGGCCCCCTTGACTTTAACAAACCCTACTGTACCCCATGTAAAGCATCTGGATTTTGCAAGGATTTCGATGGACTCTGCCCAGAGCTGCTGCAGACCTTGCTGAGACGTGTGAGCTCGGTGAGGGCCTGGCCTCTGCTTGTGCCCCTATCCTCCTCCTGTGCCTGGGTGATTGGCACTCCTCCACGTCCCCGACTTTTCCTTTGAGCAAGTAACACTGAACACAAACTGGCGGACATGGGCCGATGTTCAGATGGAGACTTTATCAGTGTAAGTCAAGAAAGCAAGTGCAGAAGTTTTACAGAGAAAGTAGAGCAGCTTGACTTCACACCTGCTCGTAGATTCGGGAAGTATTTTAATGTTAATTCTCACTGTTGCCACATTTCCTTTAAACACATCCTGGAGAAATCTTCACATGCATGAAGTCCATTGAGATGTCAATCCCCACTATCTGATCCTCCAGTTGCAGTCTTTCGTCCTTATAAAGGATGTCTATAAAGTTCATGTGCAATTTAAAGTAGCCAACTATTAAATTGCACACGAATTTCATGGACACCCTTTATATCAAAATGAAAGCTTTTAATAACTAATCAACCAATGGAAATTAAATGCTCTTTGGATGTAGAGTTCTATACTGGGCACAGAGGCAGTCAAAGATCTCCAGAACACGATTTCAGACCCACTAGAAAGAAGAAACAGTCTGGTTATGCGTTCAGCACGAGCACATCCTCCTCATTCGTTAGGTCTTAGCCTGCACCCTGACTTCTTTTTTAAAAAGCAATTTACATCTACAGTGTGCTATGGAAAGTGGGCCCCTGCCTCTTTCTACCGTAGCTCTGTGTTTCTTTTATTTGCTGCATGTGTCATAATCTGTAATGATTTTATTTATTACTTGTCTATTTTCTGATGCCATTGTTAAAATATAAGCTACCTGAGGGAAGGGACCGTTCTGTCCTATTGTTCTCAGCATCCCGTGAAAGCACCTGACACACGGGTATTCAAATGACATTTGGAAAATTCATCGAGGGTATAGATAAATATGTATCTGAACTCACAGTAAAAGGTGTAAAGACATATATGAATACGTCTAATTGTTGCCCTTACATAATTCGGGAGAACAGATAAACAAATAAGAGATATATTAGTATGTCATGTGTCATAAAAGAAGTGTCATGGTTTTCTGGAATGGGAAAGAGAAAGCTTGCTGGGGGAGAGAAGACTTGAACTGAATCTCAAAAGGAATAAACATGAGATTAGTAAAGGAGGCTGATTATTATTTATTAGCATGGCACATTGAGGAAATCACACTAGGTCTCAATACAGTCTGTGTATGCATTGGGCCAGTTCAAGTTCTTCTGTGCTAAGTATTCTAACATTTATCCTGGAGGAGTTAATGTGGATTATCCTGGATATCCTGCCACTGAAGTGAATGTTGAGTAGGAGATGGGCTTGATGGCCTTTGAAAGGTATGAGCCAATAGGAAGAGATGAAGAAATATGCATTTCAGGGGTGGTGCCGGTGGCTGAAAGAGTAGGGTGCCAGCCCCATATACTGGAGGTGGCGGTTCAAACCCAGAACTGCAAAAAAAAAAAAAGAAATATGAATTTCAGGGAAAAAGTATCTGGGTGTTACATAAAAGATTCACTTGGAAAAGAACAGAGTTGGTGATCATGGGCTCAGTAATCATAGAAACAAGGGATGAAAGGTGCTGATTTTTTGAGGACATGGGAAGGTGAAGTATGGAATGCAGGGGGTGATGTCAATAGATCTTATAAAACGAAGATGAAGAGGAGCAGTTGGATGAATGGGAAGATGAAAGATGGAGATGCATCTGCAATGACTTTGCCACTTTGGTCTTAGTCTGGTGGATAGTGAGGTTATTTACTGGGAGAAGAAAATCATGACTGGATTAACAAATGTTGGTGTACATGTACCATGGAATATTATCCACCCATAAAGAGCTGGAGATTTTTGTATCTCTTGTAACACTCTGGATAAATTTGGAGAACTTTCTCCCCAAGAATGGAAAAATAAGCATCACGTGTACTCAGTACTAAATTGAAACTAGTAGATTAACAGCCTTGTGGTGGCTAACACCTGTAATCCTGGCACTCTGGAATGTCAGAGGCAGGGAGATGGCTTGAGCTCGGGAGTCCAGGATCAGCCTGAACAAAAGCAAGACCCTGGCTCTACTAAGCAAAACAAAACAAAACAATAGCTGGGCATACTAGGCGGCTGAGGCAAGAGGATCACTGGAGCCCAGGAATTTGAGGTTGCCATGAGTTATAATGCCAGGGCACTGAAGGCTGGGGCAACAGAGTGAGACTCTGTTTCGAAATAAATAAATGAACAAATAAATTCAAGTAAGGGGATGGGGAGAAAGAGGTTGGGTAAGATTCAGCCTAGTGGGTACATTGCACTGGTATATGGCACAATTCCTGAATGAAAGATATACTACAACTTTTACTTTACAAAAGCGAACTATGTACTTATATCATATGTACTCTCATTTTAATCTGAAAAGGTAATTAGAAAGAGGTAGGAGGTAGGGATGAGAGGAGAAGACTATGAGTTTATTTTTTAATATGTAGAGGTTGGGGTAGATTTAGGTAATTCAAACGGAAATTTAGAGGCAATTATGCATTTGGAAGGCATGGTTGTAAGCAGTAGGAGCTGTGTTAATAGGAGCCTAAAGAGAGTGTGTAGCAGAAAAGTGAGAAGACTCAGGGGATCTCAGTCCCTGGACAAACCGAGGGGTCTGAAGGAGCTGCAGACATTGCCACTTGAAAGTTGGAAGAAAAACTAGGCAGGCACAGGGACAAATGAGAAGGACGTTAAATCCCACAGAATAGTCAAGTCAGAAAAATCACTTGTGAACTGGCCTCCAGACTTGTCCACACGGAAGGCGTTGGCTCAGCAGAGGTGCTGGAGGGAAGCCGAGTCACAGCATGCTGGGCCTGGCAGCCAGGCAGCGGAGAAAGCCTTGGTGACAACTCTCTCAGAGAAGGAGCTATGATGGGAAATACAAGTCAGCGACGGATTCTGCATGAAAGACGTCACGGACTAAAGAAACATTTTCCTTTTCTTTAAGTGAGAGCAAACCTGACCATGTTTATGTTTTGGAGGAGAAATTAAGGGGGAAGAAATTGAAAACATAGGAAGATGTAGAAGAGGTGATAGAGGACTGAGTGGCTGAGAGGGTCGGAGTCAGGGGTCACGTGGGACTCCCCAGCCATGGCAGCTCACGGGGCGCGGAGGGGGCATGTCTTCTTCCCCAGTGGGAAGGCCGGGGTACGAGCATACATAAATCATCTTTCCTGGGCGTTGGACGGTTGAAGGATGTCCTGCCATTCAAGTGAATGTCGAGTAGGAGATGGGCTTGAGATTGGACTTGACGAATTTGAAAGAGCCACTGAGGAGGGGTGGAGAGGCTGTGCTCAGGGACAGGCGTGCACGGTGCTGGGTAATGCCCAAATCCAGCTGAGGTCACACACTGAGCACAGCAAGGCTGTGTGACCCTTGTGCGATACACAAGAAGGCAGGTCAGGAAGGAGAGGAGGCCGGGGTCTGGAGGGGTTGGAGTGTTGGATAGGAGGACCTGGCTA
This sequence comes from Otolemur garnettii, assembly GCF_000181295.1. Lineage (NCBI taxonomy): Eukaryota > Metazoa > Chordata > Mammalia > Primates > Galagidae > Otolemur > Otolemur garnettii. Next base: position 13,903,154 of record NW_003852416.1, read on the forward strand.
AATAGAGAAGGAAGGAGCAGAGCCGGGGTGGGAGGAGAACAAGCAGGAGGCAGCGGGACCGGATTTAAGCATGTTGAAGAGCCTAAAGAAAATATGGGAAATAATCTCCAGAGGAGTGCCACTTCTTATAAGGTAAAACTTAGAACATATCTTGCCTCCAGGGGACTCTGTGAACGGGAACTGGTCAGAGCAGGTGGAGTTAATCAGAAAAGCCTTTTATTAAAGCTGCTGCTAAGAAATCCCCTTGGCTCTGCAGGAGAAGGAGCTGCTATTTTTCTGTGTGCTTGTGGGACTGCTGGATCTACTTGTCAGTCCCCCACATCCCGGAGATCGCAGTGAGTGACAAGCCACCTCCACATCTTTGGAAAACACTAAGCAGCCCTCTCTGTTCTGGTTATGGGAGATTTTACCAGGCAGCTCTTTATTCCAAGACCTGAGACTTACGTGTTAACCACCATTGGTGGTCACCAGTCCCTGTGATACCTTTGCCTAGACAGAGTGACTGGCCCAAATGCCCTGTGGAACTAATACTCATGTTCTAGTGACCATTTTTCTCCTACCACTTGTTCTGGAGCCCATTCCAAAAATTTGCTACTTTTCTCCTTAAAACTCTATTGTTCAGAGTTTAATTATTATGGAGTCTCATTTGACTAACTTTGGCCTCCCCCGTCCGTTTTCCTGTTGGCTGATACATTCTTTGATGTTGATAAAGCCATTTAATAAAATTCTCAATAATGGGAGATCATCAAATGTTCCAGCTTTGGTGAACTACTGTACTTTGAAGGCCATTCTGTTATAATGGGTCAGCACTTGGGCGCTGGACTGTCTGGATGTCAGTCCAGGCTCTGCCCATTTACTAGTCCTGCGACTCTGGGGAGATTTTTAAATCTGATTCATCTCCCCATCAGAGAAAGTATCCATCTGTCATGGGACTATCGTGATGTTTAAACATAGATCACCTACCAAACATGCAATAAATAATCCAAAGCCATCAGACGCAGAAAATCTTTGGATCTTGTACTTTGGTGGTCTTGGTTGAAATGCCTTTCCCATTGGATTTAATTTGCCTAATAAGTAACAGTAATAGCTCTTTGTACTGTTACTTACTATGTGCCAGGCCCTCCTGTAAGTGCTTTGTGTGTCTCGACTAAAGTAATTCTCGGAATAACTCTAGGAGATCAGGACTGTCATTACACCCTTTCACAGATGAGGAAACTGAGGCACGGGGAAGTGACCTTCACAGGGTCACGAGAATGCTAAGCAGTGGAGAAGCCATCTGAACCCCTCCAGCTCTGGAGCCATCTGAACCCCTCCAGCTCTGGAGCCATCTGAACCTCTCCAGCTCTGGAGCCATCTGAACCCCTGCAGCTCTGGAGCCATCTGAACCCCTCCAGCTGGAGCCATCTGAACCCCTCCAGCTGGAGCCATCTGAACCCCTCCAGCTGGAGCCATCTGAACCCCTCCAGCTGGAGCCATCTGAACCTCTCCAGCTCTGGAGCCATCTGAACCCCTCCAGTTCTGGAGCCCAGGCTTTGAATCCCACAGAGATCATCTCTTGCAGGATCCTTCCCTAACCACTCCCTTCCACACAGAGAATAAATCACTGCATGTATGCCAGCTCTTTCGTTGTGAATCTATTCCTTTATATCCCCAGCACTTTCTGTACATTTATTCCCTTTGCCAGGAACATTTCAAAGGTGCATGTGACCTTACTCACCTTGACACCCCACTCCACGTACAGTTCTTGGTCCATCGTTGCCTAAACTGTCAGGTTTAGCTCCAATTTACTGTCATTGCACATGGAGGAGGGGACAAATATGAATTTAATTTCAGCACACCGCTCGACGCTGTTACTCTGCATGTCCAGTGACGTTTCCATGAGTGCCAGAAGCTAATATGATGGTACAGTGGAAGTGAATTCATTCTTAGAAATATAAACATATTCTTCAAATGTAAATATAATGCCAGGCCCATTGAATTTTTAATTGCAAGGACTGCCTATTTTGCTGTCCCCTGACAATTAACTTTAGGCAGGGGGTGTGGGGACACCATTATAGACCTGGGTCAACTTGGAGTGAGGACAGGGCGCTGAGAGTGGCTGTGCTGTGTCCAGGGGGTTGAAGGCACTGCGCTGTGCCTCATGGGACCAGGAAGAAGAAAGCTGTATTATTGGAGAAGTTTAGAAAAACCTTCCTTATTTCAGGAGAAGTTTCTGAAACACAGTCCTGTTCGTCCGTAAATCAAGCTGTTTGAGCTCCGTTTCCATCTTTCCAAAGGGAAATGGTGTGCTGAAGAGTTATTCCTCAGCACGGCTCTCTCTCCGTCTCCCGCTGGGATGTATTAGCAAGGTCATCACCTTCTGTTTATTGGCTTCCCACAATCTGTGATTGCAGGGGATTATGACTTCTTAGCTTGCAGAGGCAGGAGATGCAATCAATTCATGAAAGGCACAGGACTGGTTTTTTTTTTCTTCTTTTAAAAATGTATATTTATTTCTGCCAGCATTTCTGAGGACAAAGACTAAAAAGATTTTTGAAAGGAATTTATCTTTGGATGTCCTGCTTCATCACTCCTCTCAAATGGGAACATGGAGTCAGGCTGATGGGAACTTAACTTTAACTCTTTACATTTGCAATAAATCAGATAATTTCATAAGAAATTTCTCTATCCCCAGTCCTAAGCTAAGTTGGTTTGGAAAGTTGTACTCATTACAGTAGGCCAAATATATATTCACTGATATAATTGGGGACTTGGACTTGAATAGATTGATGAATGCACTGTCTTTGGTAGGGCAAGGAAATCTTTGTCTGGAAAGCTTTAATTCTTCATTAGTATTGATTGTGAAGTCAGTTTTCACACATATTTTGCCATCATTTCTCAGTTGTCTGGATCACTCTTACCAGTTTGCTATTGCTCTTCTCCCAATTGAGAAACTGTCACTTGTGACCTCCAAGGAGAATCAGAATGTCAACTGAATTCTTTCTTCCACATTATTACGTGGGACATTTCCTCCTCTCTATGATCACAAAAGCAGTTCCAATCATCTGTCTTTTCAAAACTTAACCAATTAATGTGGCAGCACAGAGAATGTGCTTTGGCCAGGCGTGGTGGGTCCTGGCCTGTGGGAAGCTTGGCAGTAAGAGCTTTGCTGACACCAAGTGCTCTGCTTACCGCTCAACTCTTAATAGAGGTCTGGCCTCTATGTCCTCTTTTTGGGAAGCTCTCCAGAGGTCAGAGGTTGCTGCTCTCATACTGAGATGACGTAGAAATCTGTGGTCTCTGCTTATGACTACCACTTTTTCTCCCCCCTCTGCTTTGGGTCAGTTTTACAGAATCTGCAGAATTGGAAGACTCTCACTCAAAAGACTCTTGCTTATTTGTTGGGTAGTCTAAGCATATGACACAGTTGCTCCTTCTGTCACGGGTAAGCAAGTGAGAATGGGGCAGGGCCAGCGAGGCGAGCTAGTAACTGGAGTCTGGCAGCAGGAGACCCCTGATGTGGTTCTCCCTTGGTAGTGCCCATTCCCCTCAGCAGCCAGCACGGGGCCTGAGGTTCCTCAGCTTTCCACTTCTGCTCTTAGAGACTAATTCACCCACGTTCCCTATTTTCTGCAAGCATAAGACGCTACAGGATCCTTCAGAATAAAAATTAGAGCCATTATGGTAGGTCAGAGATCAAGGTGCAGATACACATTGGGTTTATAAGGACACACATCAAGTTGATGGGTCAGGCCCTTGAAATAGGCCTTGTGGACTAGAGCAGATCGAGCTTGTGCATTTTAGTTACTTCTCCCTCTACCTCCTGAACATGCCTTTTTCATTAATTTGACACTCCCTGCTTCCCCCTAGTCCTTAAACCCACTGGGAAAAACAATGCCCTTCCTTTCATTTTAGATACTTATCCTTATGGAGAAGAGGATTGAGATTGTTACTTAATGTATCCAAGCTTTGGTTAATGTTGCCTTCTCTGGACCTTATTTCCCATATTGGGTAAATGGGGCTATTAAGACTTTAGTATGTCTGGCTTGGCTCCTGTGGCTCAAGTGGCTAAGGCGCCAGCCACATACACCTAAGGTGGCAGGTCCGAATCTACCCCTGGGCCCCTCAAAACAACAATGATGGCTGCAACCAAAAAATAGCTGGACGTTGTGGCGGGCGCCTGTGGTCCCAGCTACTTGGGAGGCTGAGGCAGGAGACTCGCTTGAGCCCAGGA
>NW_003852416.1:13907438-13922487 GCF_000181295.1 Otolemur garnettii
TCTGTCTCAAAAAAAAAAAAAAAAAAAAAAAAGACTTGAGTATGTCAGATTGGAGAGAGTACTCATACGTTAATTTAAGATTAGATTGAGCTTATTTCATTTAATGAGGTCATGCATTTGTCAGAAACAGAGTGGTCACAAAGAAATGCTAGTGATTTTATCGGTGAGGAATAATGTCCTCCCCTAGTGAGGAGTCTGCTATTTTAGTTTCTCATGATGCTTTTAAGCTTGAGTCTCATGATATTCGAGAGCCTGTTTCTTCATTGTAAAATGGATATGTGAAAAATTAAGTTCGTCGTTGAAGTCACTATTAATATCTGGTAAGTTTATACTGGTTCACATGCTCTACAAATTATAAAGTGGTCTGTGGATGTTACTTACCCTCAGCTGGGAGTGGAGCAGGGAAAACTTGACTTTTATTTATATCTTCTTCCATGCTAGATGGGGCAACCCAAAATGCACCCGTCTGTTCACCTTTTTTGGTTGGAGCACAAGAGCAAAGAACAGTGCCTATCACATAGCAGAACTCAATAACTAACTCTCTCATGAGTTAATAAGTCAATAAATCACTGAATTTATTTTAGCTTCTATTCCATTGATCACATGTGTGGTAATATGCTAAGTACATTTCATTCGCAGTTGCTTTCAGTCCTGGGTACGATTGAATCTCCAGGGGAGCATTTTAAGCTATTATATGTCTGGCCCCACCCAAGACTACCTGAATCAGAATCTTTGAGACTGGGTGGAGGACACAGGTAGCTTTAAAAGCTACGTGGGAGACTTTAATATGTGAAAGACACAGAATCAATGAATCGTTGGCCCATTGTTTTCTTGGGAGTTTGCCTGACTGAGCAGCACTAATGTTGCTGCTTACTTACTTCTGGACATGCAAGTTTCAGTGATCATCTCCCCCCCTGCCATTTTTCATGGCTGAAATATTCTACATTTATAACAATGCTAATTTGTCATCCCCAGTAAAGTATAACCTCTTCTGCATCTACTTCTGAAACACAGTCGGACTGCCCATGTAAATCATAAATGTAAATCCCTTTGTAGTGTGGAAGAAACATGTCAGTCAGCATGGGGAAGATTAATGTTGACAGAGGCCACTGAGAAATGCTTTAGCAGAGGTCCAGATCTCAGATTGGTTTCAGAATCATAACTATTGGTGACAGCCACATACACTGAGGCTGGTGGGTTTGAGTCCAGCCTGGGACAGCTAAAATGAACAATGACAACCGCAACAACAACAACAAAAATAACTGGTCATTGTGGCGGGTGCCTGTAGTCCCACCTACTTGGCAGGCTGAGGCAAGAGAATCGCTTAAGTCCACGAGTTTGAGGTTGCTGTGACCTGTGATGGCATGACATTTTACCAAGGGTGACATAGTGAGATTCTGTCTCAAAAAAACAAACAGAAAAAAAGAATCATAACTCTTGATGATCATTCTATAATATTATGAAATGAGGAGACAGTGCTTAGATTAAGGTGTCTTGAATTGGTGTCCGGTTCCTCCCTAAGTGTTTGGTTTGAAACTGTGTTGTCACCAATCAGCTAAAACTTGCCATTGCTGAGAAGGGAATGCTCACTTTGAAGGTACTTGTGAATCGACAGAGAGCAGAAGCAGACAAGTTCATTTTGTGTGTTTGTTGAGGGCGTCCTTAGTAAGAAATCTTGTCTCCATTCCTCGGAATCGTGTTGCTTTGTTTTTCTTGGATGTTAACATTTTCATTTTCCTGAGTCTTATAAAGATGTCATTTTGTCCAAGAAGCAAACATAAGTTGTGTCGTAGACAGGCATACATGCGTGTGGTTGAAATTGGGGAACGATCACTATCACTCTAAGGCAAAAACCTCTACCTCTGCTTTGCCCCCAGTGACAGAGTTAAATAGCAACTCAAGATTCTGGTAATAATACAGGTGACAGCCTTGCTGTGAGGTGCTGCAGAGAAGGGGCTTGGATGCCAAATAAATGGTATCACTGAGCTAGCAACAGACAAATGCGAAGTTATTTTTACTCAAGACAATGATTTCTATGCTGTTTTTTTAAAACTTCAGAGTATCCTCAGATATTTCAAAGCATATCATGCAATTCTTAAAAATAATATACTTGTGGGGCATATTAATAGCATAGTATAGGCTCTTACCAGTGAGAATGGACGTGGGCAAAAATTCACGTGACATCGCTGCTTCGTAAATGAGGGGATCAAATGGACCCCTGATCTGCTTGACACATCCATTCCCCATGAGAACACACCGAGTGTGCCTGTCAATGTCTCAAAGTCGCTTGCTTTCCAGAGCCTCCTGGGAGTGTGCAAGCCTGTGAATATTCCTGCTGGTATGGAGCAATGTGCTTTTTCCTCCTCTTACTAGATATTTTTCCTATCTTACTGGAAATATGTGACCAGGATTTGCCGTGCATTTATCTCCTATCACTCTTTTGTTTCTCTCTTTGCTCTTACCTTTGATTCCAGAAATGTTTTTAAAATAATTGATGGCAGTTAATAAACAGCATGGCAGACAGGAAAAAATGAACAGCGAGTGGTGTGCTCGCTTTGATAGACTGCACTGCCAGCAGATAATTTACCAGGGCAGAGTGCTGACATACACAGCCCCAGGAGAAGGACTTTCCCCTGTTCTTAAACCAAAATCATTGTTGAAAGTTTCCATTATTCATAAGGCACCAGCCACGCACACTGTAGGAGGCTGTCCCGTGATGATGCATCTGAGCTGGTGGTTCTCTGGTTCAGGTGTAGGAAATAAGCAAATATCTGTATTTGTGCACTTGGGGAGATTGCCAACTTTCAGAGAAGGAACTTAACACCAGAGTCTAGCATAGTGAAATTTTCTACCCTTATTTCCAAGTATTTTCCCTACCTCCTTCCATGCTATCCTTTGTAAGTTCTGAGATCCTGCTCTTGCAACTGTTTATAGCTCTATCACGCTGACTTTATTTCATCATTTTTCACTTTAATTTCTGCTATAAATCCTTGATGGTTATACCACATTTCCTTGTACGTCCCTAGCCTACTTCAATGCCCTGGCACATTAAATAGACTTGTTAACATTAATTAAAAGAATGAAGGAATGAATAAGTATTCAAAAGAACATTTCTGGAGTTCTCTAGAGAGGATCAAAGAGAAACCACCAATAGTAGTCATCTCTGGTAGTTTACTAGGAGGGAGCTCTCTTGAGAGGATCAAAGAGAAACCACCAATAATAGTCATCTCTGGTAGTTTGCTAGGAGAGTATGGGATGGGCAAGGATATCTACAAGTCTTCTCAAAACAAGGAAATAAATTAGACGGCCCGTAGATATTGCTCAAGATTCTGCTCAGCAGCAAGTGGCTTTTCCAAAATCACCCCTAGTTTGTGGAGCTCATAAGACCACAGTGTCTGCATTAATCTATCTCACAACCAGTTCCATCACAATTATACCTTAGGAAATGTTGATTGCAAAAATCCATGGAGATGTTTTGAAATGATCTTCTCTTTGAAAGGCATATCCCCCCACTTCTTATTCATGACTGAAAAGGCTTTTGCGAAGATGAGATTTTCAGGGGTTAGTGAGGAATCATGGGGAGAGTCAGCTTCCTAAACTTTTGATAGAAACTTCTCTTAGAAGCTTTATTTAACCAGATGATTATAAAATGAAAAAGACCGGACTCCTAAGAGCCATCTTCTCAAATCTACTAATCACAAAACAAAACAAAACATAGCAATAGGAAACAAGATACAGCCCCCGAGAGCGTGTGAAGGGCAGAGCTCTCCTGTCTTGGTGCTGTGCCAGTAAGTGAGCTGTTTTTCTTCAATATGGAGATAACTTATAATGAGGTGCACAAGTGTATGCATATGCACATCAACACACATATGCCAGCTTCTCCATATCCCCAGTGCCAAAGTGAGGCAGGGATAGCAGAGGGCTCAGCAAGTCATTTGTATTCAGTATCCAGCAGCCCCGTGCTGACTCTGCACACTGAGCTGATGACTGTTTACTTTAAGCATAATGACTCTGTTAGGACTGACCTTTCCTGGTGGACTCCCAACCAATCAGACTTAACCCTTTAATTAAGTAATTGTATTAGCAAAATGAGTTCTCCTGCCCCATCTCCCTTAGCCATCACTCAATTTACACCATAAGCAAAATTATTAGTTTGAGAATTTTAATGACCGTACACTATTTATTTTCATCGGTTTTTGCCGGCATCTCAACAGCCGAGTGCTCCGATGTATACTGTGTGTGTGTCTGTGTGTGTCTGTGTGTGTGTGTCTGCACCCTCATAACTGTGTGTGGTCATTTGTTTGTTATCGGAACTTTGCTGACTGTTCCAAAATTCAGCCAAGAACAGCAGCTTAAGTGACAAAGTTTGATTTTCCATACACTTAGGATACTAAAACAATGAAGAGAAAACGAACCAGAAAGCTTGCAAGACAGCCTTTTGAGGGGGGTGGTGGTGGTGGTGGTGATCTCCTTTTCCAGAAGCCGATGAAGCCTCTAATCTATCTCAGAGAGGCCTTATTATTAGAGAGAAATAAGAAGAAAAGATACAATGTCTTTTCTTTTTATAGAAAGGTCATCTTAGTAGGGAGGGGAGGTAAACATAAGCCACGTGTCCGTAGATCTGTTTTCTCTGATGGGCCGATTCGTTTTTTCTATTCTAACGTCCTAGATCTTTTTTCTTTCTTCCTTTCCTTTCTTTCTATTAACTGCTACAGGGAGATCTACGTGTAATATACTGTGGAAAGGAGCTGGAAGAGGGTGAGCAATGCACGATTTCTAAGGACTTTTGAAATCATTTGTTCTGGAAAAATTCATTTTCTTCTGATCTCAAAGTATAATCTCCCTCTAAATCTCTCCGCTAAGGCTTCCCTTGAACATGAATCAGAGTTTAGCTACTGAAGCATATTCATGGAGACAGAGTGACCCAGAAGGAAGCATTGATTTCATACCTGGGAGAGCCTGTGCTTGTCTTACGGATGATTCAATGCATCTTGTTATCATTATACTTTAATAGCGTGCTTTAACTGGATGTAAGTACAATTTAAAACAAAAAAGATTTATTCTTTTTTTCTATAAAGTGGCCTATATATTCACGGTAAAAATTAGAAACATATGGAAAGTTTATTTGCTAAATAAAAGGCAAAAGTGAAAAAAAATAGACACTGGCGGTAGGTGGGTGAAAACCAACTTCCTTCCCCTTTGTGAGACACTTTTTCTGTCCCCTTTACGCCTCTTTGTCTCCTCCTGGGAGAATGGGATCCCTCTGCCCACAGTCCATGTGAGATATTCGGACATGACTTTCCTTCTGTGGCCTGGTGCATAGAAGTCCCAGGGCTCTGCTGAAAGAGAATTATACACTCTCCTTTCCTCTCTGCTATCTGTCCTGTACAAGCACCTTGCTTGGAATGACCCTGGCTGCAGCCTTGAGTCATATACTATTATATTTTCTATATCTCATTCCTAGAAACTGAATGGATAAACTAATGTTACAACTGACCGAGGTAGAGATTGTGGAGGAAGAAAGGCTTTGGTTTGAGACCCTCGATCTAGCCCCCTCTCAATATTACTAAAAGCCATTACTAATACCCTTACTTCAGATTTAACTATTATATGGGTCTTTATTTATGTCACTGGGTGAGATTATTATTTTTATTTTTTGAGACAGAGCCTCAAGCTATCCCCCTGGGTAGAGTGCCATGGCATCATGCTCACAGCAACCTCCAACTCCTGGGCTCAAGCGAGTCTCCTCCCTCAGCCTCCCAAGTGGCTGGGACTACAGGTGCCCGCCACAACGCCTGGCCATTTTTTGGTCGCAGCCGTCATTGTTGTTTGGCAGGCCCAGGCTGGGGATTCGAACCCGCCACCTTAGGTGTATGTGGCTGGTGCCTTAGCCGCTTGAGCCACAGGTGCGAGCCACTGGGTGAGATTTTACACTGGAGTTTGCATTCTGTCTGTTTTCTGAATATTTTATATTCGTTTTAACTGTACGAGATTTTCAAATGTTGACTGACCATTTTTGAACTATAAAAACAGCAATTTCATGTGGCTCAATTTAATAACAGTAAATGCTTAATAAAAGGTAACTTTATCATAAACTAAGCACTTTATACTGATCATCTCATTTAATTCTTAGAACAACATGCTTAGGTAGTTAATTTTTTAAATTCCCACTTATAAAGTGAGACAATAGAAGCTTGGAAGAGGAGAAGGATGTGTTCAGCATTAATGTGCTGTTAGGGAAGGAAGCTATTATGGAAACTCAGTGCTCAAAAATCAACAACACTAAAACTCAGTTCTCTATGACTCTAGAATCACTTTACTCGTGATACACAAATTATTTTAAAATCGCATGGCCTTAATGGCTGCATAATAGCTCATTGTATGGATTTGCTTTATTTTTATATTAAAAATATTAATCCCCTGCTTATCATTTAGACTGTTCCTACTTTTTCATTGCTATAAAGAATGCTGTGATGAATGTGACTCTCAGGCTACAAATAACTGCATGTGTTAGCAGGGATTGAATGCGTGTTCTGTGCCTCTGTCGACTGTGTTCTGCTTAGATGGATAATATCTAGTATGAGCCTTGTGATTTACTAACTAGGAAGTTATTATCTGCTAAGAGTCACTTTTTAACTTTCAGAGGGTGTTATTCTAGAATTGTTTAAATAGCAGATCTCTGGTAATGTATTTATGTAAAATACCATATACACACATTTTATTATACTGCTTATGTGCGGCTTTCCAGGAATATGGCTATTTTAGAGAGCTCAATAAATTTGTAACCACACTCCTCTCCACCATCAAGAAAATCATACCCAAATCATTGGTTTCCTTTCTCCACGGAATGTCCCTTCCCTTGGGCTCCACTATTACCCCCAAACACATAAGGCAGTTGTTTTCTTTTGTATTGTTTTGCTGGGAAGATATAATTCCATCAGGAAAACACAGAGATAGACTTGAAACAATTATATGTAAAATACTGCATGAACAAATTGTCAGTTATCTGGATGTAAAGTAAAAGCTCATTGTCTGAGCTGAAACATTCTCCCCGTCTCAGGCAATTGTTAAATGAAGGGCACAGGGACAGGGGCTATTGCTACTGGAGTTGAAGGAACCCTGGCTTTGCCCTGGGTCTGAAGGGGTTACATAACCATGGGCAAGCCTGAGGCCATCTAGAGGGACTGCTTATCAGCCTCCTGTTTCAAGCCAATTTCTTGCTAAGAGGGAGCCGGTATAATTTGGGTGCGAAGTTCTGTTTCAGGGACATAGCCAGTTAAGTATGAGTCCCATGCAGGAGTTCAAAAGCATAGATTGAATGCTATGCCTTGTGGAGCACCATTTATGCAAACAGAGAGACCTGAGTGATGGGTCCCCCAAATCTCAGGCTGTTCTGACCCGTGGCAGAGAAAGACGGGATAAGGGCAGCACCTTTGTGCTCCCCAAGAATTATGGGAAACAATCACTTACCCAGAATCCTGAGCCTTCCCTTGCACCTAATTAGTGATACAACTAGAGTTTTGGTATTTTAATTTTTAATAATTCAAAGACAACAGAATGATGGTTTTTATATCTAAGATATGACATACCATATAGCGTGTAAAAGTACAATAAAAAATTACAAGTACTGTGGTATATGTACACCATGGAATACTATGCAGCCATTAAGAAAGATGGAGACTTTACGTCCTTCATGTTCACATGGATGGAGCTGGAGAATGTTCTTCTGAGCAAAGTATCACAAGAATGGAGGAAAAAGTATCCAATGTACACACCCCTATTATGAAACTAATTTATACCTTTTACATGAAAGCTATAACCTAATAACAACCTAAGGATACGGGGAAGGGAGAGGGAGGGAGGAATGGGTGAAGGGGGGACTCAAGGGTTCACTTCTGTGGTTCATCTTACAAGGGTACAAGTGAATTTTTCTATGAGTAGAATATGAACGTTTTAGCATAATAACTAAGAAAATTACGTGAAGGCTATGTTAACCAGTTTGATGGAAGTGTTTCGGATTGTTTGTGAAAACCCCACACTGTACCCCAGAACTGCATTAATGTACACAGTTACTATTCAATAAAAAAAAAAAATTACGAGTAGATATGTTCTAGAAAGTATGTGCGTTTCCTCAATATAACTGTATCATGTGAGTAAAGAAAAGAAGAGTCATTTTGCACAGCTCAGGACATCTGAAGTCTGTTGATAATTGTAAAAAATGTATATAAAACACTAGACAGACGTTTACACTGGTGTTCATTTTGCTTGTCTGGTTTGATTAACAACACAAAAAAGCATTCCTTCAAACTATCACCATGTTACCTTAAAATATGAAAACAAGACAAATCAATTCAATTAATTATAAAAATTAAAAAAAAAATAAGACTGGGGACTCCTGTTCATCAGGGAGGATGCTCAGTGGTAGGTGGGTGTTATCGAGCAAGAGCACCAACATCTTACACACACAGAAAGCACCACGAGCAGCCCTGCTGACCCACACCACCCTCCTCGTGTTCTTACACTTCCTTTTCTTTTCATTTTCCTCTTTTGTCTTTTGCCTTCATAGCTTCTGGAATAGCTCTTACTTAATCCAAATTAGGGAGAGAAATAGAGAATTTGTGGGAGTTTCATAATAGGAACAGACGTGAAGTTTTTCTTTTCTTTCTTTGTTTTGATTTGGTTTTACTTTATTCTTATCATTTTAGGCAGTTTCATCATGTCCTGTAGGATATATGTTCCCTTCAATCATAGAGCAGTTTCTCATACATCATCACCACTATGCATTTTTTTTTACAAAGTATTCAGAGTTTATTGAAAGACACAAAAAATGCTCTTTTTAATGAGAGTAAAGTACTTTTAATTTAAAAAGTAGATGATTATTTATAAAGCCTTGAGAATACAAGCTATGGACTGGGACCGATTATTTGCAAAAGATGTATTTGATAGTGTACTGTTATCCAAAAATATGCAAGTATTCTTAGCACTCAGCAATCAGAGAACCAGCAACTTTCTTAAAATGACAACCAAAAAAAGGCAAAAGAGGGCAGCACCTGTGCCTCAAAAGGGTAGGGCGCTGGCCCCATATGCCGGAGGTGGCAGGTTCAAACCCAGCCCCGGCTAAAAAAAAAAAAAAAAAGGCAAAAAATCTGAACAGATAACTCACCAGAGAAGACCTGTAGATGACCAGTAAGCACATGAATAGATGTCCAAGTTAAAACAAGGATGTGCCACTAACACAGAACGGCCAACATCAAAAATACCGACAATACCCAAGGTTGACAAGGACATGGATCAACAACAAGGCACATTCATAAACAGTGGGAATTCAGAAGGGTATAAGCATTTGGAAAACAGTTTAGCACTTATAAATCTAAGAGTAATCTTAACATAAGATTCGGAACTCATATCGCCTTTTTTCTACCTAACTGAATTGAATACTTATGTCCACATAAATATCTGTACATGCATGTTCATGGCACCTTTATTCCTAATGATCAAAACTTGAGCACAACCAGGATGTCCTTTAGTAAGTGAATGTGTAAACAAACTTCCGTACATACAGGGACTCTGTCTTCACATTGAGCTGAAGTTAACTACTCTATCCCCAATATCCCTAGCATGGCAGCCCTGTAATTTCCTACTCTGTGGAGGTTCTACATTAGTGCTCAGTGGTGGTTGTATATTTAGCCCTTGGCACATAGAATCTGCCCCCCAAAGTCATAACTTTGTCCTTGGCTCAAAATTACAGTGCCAAAAGGAACTTAGCCCCTTCGTTCATTCTTAAGCCCTAATGTAAGCTTTGCTCACCAGCTGAGGAGTTGTAGCTACCCAGTAAGATTGTCCATCTACAAATGGCATTTTCAGCTTCTTGACCTTTTTATATATTTCTTAGTGTTTTTCTACTTCTGGAACTTTAAAAGTTCAGCAGATCAGAGGGGATTTCTCAACTCAGCATAAGATACAGCAGACTGGATAGCAATTTCTTAGATTTCCCTTGTGGGAGTAAGGTGCTTAGGTTGTGTGGGGTCAGACTCTAGAGAAAGCTTTTCTGGGAACTCAGGCAACAGGGAAAGATACGAGCATTGTTTAGAGTGAATTGGTAATGTGTGGAGGAGGGCTGTTGGCTTGCTTACATGGTTTTGCCTTTTGGTGCACCAGACCCTTAGCATTAACACTCCCAGAGGGTTTATAGTTTCTTATAGTTTCTACCGAGCTTTTATAGTCTCTACCGAGCTACCAACAGAACAGATGTCAGAATTACAAGGTAGACATGAGATGGATGTTCTCCCACCCCAACTCTTCCTTCTTTATACTGATTCTTGGAACCTGTTTCAGGGTGTTTGCATCCTACAATCATGTAGAGGAGTCAGATAAAGAGTATATGCATTGATTAAGAGGGGAGAGGTGAGAGAATATGGTAAGGCTGGTATCTCTAGACCGAGCTGTACTCTGAACCCCATTTTTCCAATTTCAGACAGTTGGTTCTGGTAGCATCAGTCAAGCCTGGTAAGGACCAGGGAGATGGAGATATTCTGTTACATGAACTTGTACAAGTGGAGCTGGGTGAAGGGCATTTCCTGAGAAAGAGTTGCCAGAGTGCCAGATTCTGTCCTGTCCCTGCCACCTGAAGGTGGGAAGATGGGCTTCAGGGGAGCTTTGCTTGTTGTCCCTAGATTTGGTGATATAAAATCTGGAGCCTGACTTGTGGCTGAGATAATTAAAGTGTTTTCAGATTGAAGTGTGATTCCTGCTTGGAAATCTAGAGGGAGAGGCAGGAGCCGGCCACCTGCTAGATGGTGGGCTGGGGAGGCCATCCGTGCTTTGGTTCCTTGGAGCTGGGAAAGAGGAGTATTTTTCCAGGATCATGCAAGGAAGAGTCTTGCTGGTGTCCACTTAGGTCTTGCTCAACAGACTTCTCTGGAGGGACAAAGAGACTCATGATGTAAAGGCGTGTTTGTGACAGGCAGCTGGGGAAGGGTGTCTCCCATTATTCCTCAGACTGGAGATACATCCATCCAGATCATGAGGAGGCGGGAGTCACAGGATTGGACTTTGAAGAGCCTACCAACGAAAGAGTCAACAGCTGCCAGGCCGAGAATGCTGGAAACCACCCCCACATTAGAATATTCCTCACTGCTTACCCTCTATTCTCTCCCATCTTCCTGGAACAAGGCAGCAAATTGAGCCTTGACGCTCCTTTAAACTGCTTAGAGAGCAGATGGCCACAAACCCTTTCTGCAGCGCAGGTGTCAGCCGGTACTCAAATAGTAAGGGACGAGCTTCTAGCTGGAAAATGGCTAAAAGCCTGAAAGGACGGGGCCGTTCAGGGACAGGGAGGATACAGAGGTGGGGAAGTGGGAGGGAGAAGGTGTGGATTTAATATAGTCACACACAGGTTTTTGATTACTGTCTTCAACTGGATATTTATTTACTGAGTTAATAGAGTGCGTGTGGTTTAAAGTCACCCTGGGACAATCTATTGCGTAAGAATAAGCAGAAAGCCCATGGACCAGCCAGATGATAGTTAGGAACAAGAGAAGCTTGCTCCCAAAGAATAAACTCTGGAGGAAGACAGAAACAAAGGCCACCCTTCACGTCAGTTGTTTGTTTGACACAGTCTGGATGTAGCTCATGCTGTTTGGCTTTTCCCTTGGCAGGGGTCTCTGTTCTCTGGCATAAGGTGAGATTAGGGGAACAGGAGAGGGAAGTATAAAGCTCTTTTTTAGCAAAATAATGATGTAGCTTTGAAAGAGAGGGGAGCAATTTGCTACCTACTCCCCAAAACCTTTTTGATATCTGAAAAACCTATGGCAACAGAACATATAACCATTTTAAATGTGATTAAACCTGAAACCCGATCCTACAGTAAACCAATCAGGTATATTGTGAAAGGTGAGCCATGTTCAGCATGACTATATAATTTACCTTTTAAAGTGAACTCCTTTAGAGAGCAGGCACTGTGAATAATTACATTTCGGCATCATGAATAAATTAGGATTTTTCTGAGGACGCTAGGACATACATGGTCACCCTGCTTGTACTCTGCTGCTTCCAATCTATACAAGAGTTTGTCGTTGTTGTTTTGTTTTCTTTCATTTTTTGCTAGAAATGAGAACTAAAAACAAATTCTACTTTTCAGCAGCTTCGTGACATTAATGTGTAACAGGATTAGGCACCCCCTAAACCAAGAAGCTCTGGGAATTCATTGTTTTTTCTTGGTTGTTGTTGATGTTGATTCACTTCCTGGTTTATGGTATTTTGAGTTACACCTATCAGAATCCAGGCAAGGTACTGAAATCAAGATAATCTGTTTATGAAGTGAATCTCCCCCCACATCCTTACTTTTGTGGATGGAGGTCCCAATAGATGCTTTATGTCCTGGCAGAAACATATTCAATGTAAGGGAGGGAGGGACAAGGGGTGCAGTGGCTCATGCCTGTAATCCTAACAGTCTGGGAGGCTGGGGCAGGAGGATCCCTTGAGCTCAGGAGTTCAAGACCAGCCTGAGCAAAAGCAAGATCCCATTTCTACTGAAAATAGAAAAAATAGCTGAACACTGTGGCAGGTGCCTGTAGTGCCAATTTTTCAGGAGGCTGAGGTAGGAAGATTGCTTGAACCCAGGAGTTTGAGGTTACTGTGAGCCAGACTGATGTCTCTGCATGCTAGCCTGGGGCAACAGAGTGAGACTCTGCTTAAAAAAAGTAAGGAAGATGGTTAGTTAGTATTATTAGGTGTGTTCCAAATAAGCGCCTTAAGAGTCAGTGAGATTAAGGGGGAGAAAAATGTAAGATTTCATTTCATTTGCCTTGGTTTACATTTCTCACCCTGGCACTTAACTGTGGGAGGTATTTTACCTTTCTCCAGTGAAAAGGGCATAACTCTCATGCCATCGCTTCTGGATAAAGAGATGTTGAGTTGGTCACTATCGTAGACAACATTAATATCCACACTGTATTACAATTCTCATTTATCAGACAGTTAGATGGCAGTTGTTAGGAAAGCTCCTGTAAGTGCTTTGTATTTACCACTGAAATTAAGTATAAAACTTCTCCAGCTTTGCCTCTGCTGCTGTTCATCTGAGCCCAGATGTTGAAACTTCTGGGGAGGAGATAATTGCTTGCTTTTCATTCCGTGAAGTACTCCTCTCTCCGTCTTCCCTGCACCCTGTCTGTGTGTACACACACTGATGAGAGAGTGCCTGTGAGGGTGCACAGCAAACGGCAGAGTTTGACCAAGACATTCGCTGTTAAGAAGATGCTTTGCTCAAATCCTTTTCTGTCTGGCAGACGGTGTTGGTGTAAAACAGGTGCAGATTCCTACCCCTCCGGAGGATGTAGCGGATAGGAAGACTTAAAAAAAAGTTACAATGATGAAAACTTAATTAGGGAGTTCAGGGAATAGTAAACAAGATATAAATTCCCCCAGGATTCCAAGGATGTGCGAGGTGAGCTGCAGCAATTGAGACAACAATTACTAAGGAAGAAGTTGGTACAGGCTCCTGGCCAAGTTGGCTTCTGTTTCCAGCGCTTGAAGTGAGCACCACTCATAGGAGATACCAGGCATTTTTAGATATTTGTTCTGTACTTCGGCCATAGTGGAATGATTCCTCCAAGAGTTTGAAGCTTTCTTTGGAACCTAGAGATTGCCAAGCCAGTTTGCAGTCCATTATTAACATTGATGAAATTAATCACATAACCCAGATTTCTTAGCAGGATACTGGGAGCGGGGTAGTTTTTGCCCACAGAGGCCATTTGGCAATGTCTGGAGACAATTTTGGTTGTCATGAAAGGGGACAGGGGATACCACTGGCATCTGGAATGCTGATAAACTTGATACAGAACAGAAGACAACCCTGTATAAAAAAAAAAAAAAAGATGATCGGGTCTTGGGGGCTGAGTGTGGATTAAGCACTATGGAGAACACCAAACGAGCAAAAAATATGCCTGCATCCTCAAAACTCCTTGATGCAGAGGAGATCAGAACTATTTGTGGAAATAATCCCTCATCCAGTGGTACTTACTGAGCACCTGCTGCAGGCCAGGCCCTGGCGAGGTTTCAGTATTAATTATAACTAATGATGTGGTGCCTTCCTGAAACAGCTTAAAGTCTGTCAAGGAAGACACATGTTAAAAAAAGGAAAACACACAGAAATCAAGGTATATTGGCATAATCATATTTGGAGGGGAAAATCAGAGTTTCACTAAGAGAAGATAACAGAAGTACTTGTACTAGATCAGATGGTTGAGGGAAACTCTCTCTGAGAACATGATATTTAAGCTGAGAAAGAACTGGTTAGATGAGAAGTGACAGGAAAAAAAAATGACAATTTGGAAAGTAAATACTATTCTTGGTACAGGGATTGATACAGGCAAGTTTATGTGGCAGAAAGAACTAGCCGGAGGTGAGGGGGAGGAATCGTACAATTAGAAAGTAGAATGTGGGACCAGAATGAATGATGGTTGGATGGAAGAAAATAAAACTTATCACCATTAGCCACATGTCAACTTCATTCACTCAGCAAATAGGTCTGAGTGCTTTTGATGTGTTAGACCCTGGAAACGAATTAGATGGTAAAATCAGAAATGGTTCCAGCTCTCAGAAGGTTTAGACTTTAGTGGGAGGGAGTCCACCAAAATAAGATTAAATAAATAAATAAAGTAACAGAGTTACCTATTGGGGCAAATAAATCTGTGTCTTTGTGAAAGCCTCTGATTAAAGGATTCTACCTAGGCAGGATGATAGAGAAGATTTTTATGACAAAGTGATGACCAAGAGGTGTGTAGAAAGTGGCTGAGAGAAGTGGGGTAGAAAGAGAGAGCGTGAAGACATCCTGGCGGTGAGGTATTATAGGACGTCTCGGTGGAGGTATTATAGGACGTCTGGGTGGAGGTATTATAGGATGTCTCAGCGGGGGTATTATAGGACGACTCGGTGGAGGTATTATAGGACGTCTCGGTGGGACATTATAGGACGTCTCAGTGGGGGTATTATAGGATGATTCAGTGGGGGTATTATAGGACGTCTGGGTGGAAGTATTATAGGACGTCTT